>NC_039256.1:23192457-23250320 GCF_003368295.1 Carassius auratus
TATTGTAGAGTCGCAGTGTTTCATTGTGAAACCGAAAATACTTAGTTTAGCCTTCCAAAAGAGGACAATATCCACTTTACCATGCCTAGAGCTGATCCGTGCTGGTCGGTGAGGAAATACATCAACTTCGAAGCTGTCGATCGCCAGTTTGGCTTTCACCGTGGACAAAGCGGAGTCCAGCCCAGGGTTGTAACATGTGTTTGTCGCAAGTCCCTAGCTGCTCCTCTGTAGAATCCACCAGCAGTTCCTCACTCTTTACAAGGACAGTCTGGCACTTCTGACTCACAGTCTGTAAGTATGTTTTCTTTTATATTTAAAGAATTTACCAATGATGATTCAAACACGAATTTTGATCAGTGTAGAGTAGCACTTGTTGTTTGTTGTTCCTCCAATTACAAATGCAGACATGGTTTTATGTTTATGCAGCGTGATACGTAACGCATAAAATACAGTATAAGTCATTATTATCAGTAATTATGTTCACACTAAATGCAACAAATGCCTCGTTTGTAATGGGTTTTATTGTTTTTATCCTGTCGCGCTGGTGTTCTGACCGCAATACAGTATGGTGAGGGCATAACATTTCCATCACACGCTTGATGCATTCGGCCAATCACAACCCACTGGATAGCTGGCCAATCAGACCAAACCTCACTCTTCAGACCGATGAAGTTTGTAAAAAAACAATGCGTTTCAGAAAGGCGGGGCATAGAGGAGAAACAGTAATGTACAGTATGTGGAAGATCAACTTTAAACCGCATAAACACATTACATTACAACAAATACAAAAAATGTATTTAGCGTTATTTTTAGCAACATCATATGACCCCTTTAAGGATATGCTAGAGTTCAAAGGTTTGGGATTTATAAGATTTTTCAGTGTTTTTGAAACTCTAATAGGCTGCATTTAATTGATCAAAAGTATAGTAAAACAGCTATATCATGAAATATTATTTCAATTTAAAAAATAACTATGTTTTAAAATGTTACTTTTTTTATCTGATGGCAATGGATTGTTCTCAATATTAAAAACAGTTCAGGTTTTTGGCAACACAATGTTTTTTACATTTAATGTGATCAATGTAATAAGTCCTTACTGACTAAAAAGTATAATGTCTTTTCAGAAAAAGGCCCAAACTTGTAAATGTAATGATATACACCATCAATATATATTAATAAAGGCATATGTATTAGAATTATGTATAGTTTTATAAGTAATACAATTATTATACTTATATACTGATATACTGATCTGATTTCCAGTAAAAAAAATAATTTACTTTGAATTGATTTTCAATGGCTTTTATTTTTTATTTTTGTGATATTAAGTGAAAGTGGTGCATCCAGGAACAAGGAACAAGCCTGTTTTATATACTGTTCTTCAAAACATCTTGATTCAGAAGTATCCACCCCATTAATCCAAAACAGTTCTTAAGAAATGTGATTTAGCTGACAGGATTTCCACATTTTAGCCTTCGCTGAGGGATGGATGCGGAAACATCCCTTTAGTAGGCCTCTCTGCTCTGATAAGAGCACGGGTGCCATAGCTTAGCAAGAGCTACTCCCTGTTAAGTAAGATTGAGGGCAGGTGCTTTGAACCAAGATTGCTTACGGGAACAGGGCGCTTTGTCTACTAAACAGCTGTCTGGATTTATTCCTTACATATTCATGCATTTTTTATTAATGGCTAGCCAGGGAATGCTTAGGTCCTCCCGTAAAGTATTCTAGCTTGATGAATGCACATATGCATTCGGGAAAAAAATCAGAGTGATACATCCAAATAATAGCCGGCAGGGTTAATGTAAGCTTATATGTTACTCAGCTGCAAAGCCTCTCTCGAATTTACAGTGGGAAGGAAGACGGCTTGCAAAGAATCGGTCTGTTATTTATTTTATTTTATTTAATTGTATTTTATTTTTTCTCTTCACTCACATACAGTAAGACCAGCAGTACCATAACACATACTTTGTTTTGACCACTCTGTTCGAATGTCAAGTAGGTGTGATCTTGCCAAATACAGCATGTTTACAGAGGAAAAAGCAGTGCTCAAAATGTTGTTAATCTTGGAAATGACCTATCGCACACTATTGATTAAAAAGAAACAAAAAGGGCAGCAGCAGGGAATGAGAAAAGACTTGTGAAGTAGTGTCCATTACAGAGAGTGAATGGTGATTCACTCCCCAAAGGTTGAGGGCTGAACGTCTGAGATTATACAGGAAGAGGAAAGTGGGTTGTGTTTGAAAGTTAGCTGCCAGAGAAAAATAACCTGCTGCTCTAGCAATCTCACCCAAAATGACCAAATGGCCCAAATACTAAAGTAATCGGAGGCAGTCTATTCATCGTGGCAAAATAAATTGAGGGAAAAAACCTGCTGTCGGGACCAACTCTTTGTGCCTGTACTTTCCTGGTGGGAAAACTAGGCCAGACTAGAGGAAAATCCGTTCATTTACTAAGCTAGACTAGAAGAAAATTCCTCTTAGAGGTAAATGTACTCAAATTACCTTGTTTTACAATGAATGTCAGTGTTATTAAAAGTAAAGTTCCCCCGAAATTAAAACAACGTGTAGCTTTATATAAAACAGGAAAATTGTCTTTTCAACGTAAAAAATGTGTCTTTGTCCATAATGAAATTGAATCGGGTCCAAAACTCTTTTTGTTTGTGTATTCTACAAAAGAAAGACATAAACGTTTGTTCATATTTGTGAAATTTCCACATATAATGCGTCATGTTTTGATTTGTGTACAGTGTATATTAAACCTTTTCGGAATTATTTCAATTTAGTGCTGTCAAACGATTAATTGCACTTTATCATACCCAAAATATAAAAAATTGTTTGCATAATATATGTGTGTGTACTGTGTAGATTTATTATACATAAATGCACATACATGTCGTATATATTTAAGAAAAATATGTTGTTTAAATGTATATATACAGTATATAATGAAAAAAATTATATGATCACATACATGTAAATATTTTCTAAATATATATTGTTTGTGTGTATTTGTATATACATTATAAATAAACCCAGTACACACACACACAAACTGTATATATATATATAAAGATGAAAAGACTACTGTAGCATAAGAAAAAAAAACTCCCGCAGCCAAATCAAATAATGGAAAGACGAATTTCTTTTCACAGCCTGTTTGTGTTTGAAGTTGTTGCCCTTTTTTGTTGATGCGGCAGACTTCTCCTCATAGATTTGTCTATTTATTTGTTGTCATACACAATCTACAACGGGCCCACTTTTATTTGCTTGTGTGCTAGTCCACGGGCTTGCTTGGACAGCGGTGTATGTGCTCTGCTGCCTGTATTATTTTTTGGCTAGATTAGCTGGATATGTCCTGCTTACAGTGGAATACTGACGGGAGCAGCTCAAGCCCAGTTCCACAGTCTGCAACATGGCTGTTAAATGACATCTGTTGTGATTTTTTTATTTTTTTTCTGCAGTACAGACCTCCCATTCAATCTCTGATATTTGCCTCTTTGTGGACAGTTCGACTCCTCACTGTGCTGTATTGTGGTTAGGCAGCCTATGCTGTGCTGACAAAAAATATTTATTCTCTCTCTCCTACATCTCTTTATCTCTCCCTTCACCCTCTGTTTAGCACCCCACTGGTTTGTGAAAGGTCAGCTTTCTACCGCTTGACAAATTCGGACCTTGATGAAAACAACCCACAATAAACAACGGTTTTAAACAGATAATGTAATTTAGTTTTTTAAATATTAAATGGTTTTTGCATTAAGCCACTGTGAGCAAAAATAAAGAATGTGTGTGTGTGTGTGTGTGTGTGTGTGTGTGTGTGTGTGTGTGTGTGTGTGTGTGTGTGTGTGTGTGTGTGTGTGTGTGTGTGTGTGTGTGTGACTCCATCGTGGTCTTCATTGTCTATTTTACATAACACCCTTAGTTTTCAGGCAGGCCCAGCCAGATGCACAGAGGTATAAATGTCAAAAATTTCCATGTGAACACCACACATTCTCTTTTCTCATTTCTTCTTCTCTCATAAATTGTTTGCGCAGGGGCTGTAAGACCTTTCCACACTGGTCTTTGTTTTCTCAAAGTCACAGAAACTGAGTATTCTAACCGTGAATGCTATTACCGATCTTATAATCCAGTGCTCCTTCCTGCCCTTTTAGGAGGGCTGTTGAAGGGTGGAGAAGAGGGTAAGTGATGTCCATCCATCACACTGAGAAACGGCAGAGGTCACAGAAAGCCGTTCACCATTCCTCATATTTTAGTGCTGCCACGACTTGCGCTTTTCCAAGAACATTTTTATCTATAAAATGTCAATCTAAAGGATGTATGTATTTGCTGGTTGACAGCTTGTTATCAGGGTGGGTCTGGCAGGGAAGAGACAGGGAAGAAAGAAGGATTTTTTTTGTTTGTTTTTTTTTTTTGTCTGATGCCATCCATTACAGGACACGTTTGTTTAGTTTTTTTTTGTTTTGTTTTGATTTTACTGACAACTTGCAAACAGCTATTAGAATACCGTTATTATTTATCACAGATCGTCAACTCCTCCATCATCAACAACAGATGGTAAGGCAGTCATCTGTGCATGCTTACATTAAGTCTAAGAATGGTACCTTCAAAGATCACCTCAAGATTAATTTGTATTATGACATCTAAATTCCTTGATGACACGTATTTAAATAAAATTGAGGTGTCAGAGGAATGCATCAGGCGCTTGTCAACCAGAATGGGATATAAACAATGGTGTAACTATCTGTAATGCACCTGCACTGAATCCATGAATCAGCAGCCTCCCCATGATATCTTTGAAGGTGTGAGCTGCAGTGGAGCATTTTTGAGATAACTGATTCAACATCAATTTATGAGCTGCTTCTCATAGAAGGGAAGGTGTGGGGGTTACTTTCTAATGTATATAATCTCACAAAATTAATCTAACGATGTAATCATATTCAAATATTTTATGTTAATATTGATATGTTTAGAAAGATTTACTCACATGCAGCATAGTATGTCCAGTTAAAGATGGTCTGTGTGATATCCCTGTCTATAAACCTTCAGACAGATGGTATCTGATGTAGTTGTACAGTATCTGACACAGAGTTATACAGCAGATGAATCAGCTCAAGCACTCATGCTGGAGCCAAGAGCAACATAGCTCTGAACAGACCGTGCAAGTCATCTTGTTTGTACCAAAGGCTTAAGTTTAAGTTTGAAGAGTATGAGTGAAGTAATGAAGCATACTGTTGAGAGAAATAGAGGGGGGAAAAGAGAGAGAAAGATCAACAGTCACTTGCCTCTATCAAGGGAAAATGGCAAGTTAAGAAAATATTAGTATAATATAAGCTCACCTTCTCAATAATAATCAACCAGACAGGAAATATATTCATACCAACTAATTCAGTCATATTATTCTGACTACTGTATTTTGGAATTTAAGATAGATTTATAGATAGATATATATAGATAGATATGCAGGGTATCACAAGATCTTTTCCCTCAGAGAGGGAATTGGTTAACTTATTGTACAAATGATGCAAATTTGTACTCTAAGTTAATCAATGTGTGCCCAAATTCTTCTGAATGGTTTCATGCATATAGTCATGTTAATAGTGTCCTTTGTGAACAGGTTTTTGTTCCCCAGGTTTTATTTTGTTGTTTGTTTGTTTTATGTTTTTTTTTTTTTTTTCTTTTTACTTTTTTGAAAATCATATTTTCATGTGTGGTGGGCAAATATGTTGTATTCACCCCTTCAATGTCAAATTTGAGTAGGAGGAGAGCATTTGGCATCAAACTCAAAATAACTGCTTTCAACAGCTCAATTTGTATTCATAAATTTATCATGCATAAAAGTCATAGAAAATTTGATTCAAACTCAAAAAAGGCTGCATCTATATTATAATCTCTTGAATATGATAACTCAACAAATCCATTTGTCTTAAAATGGTGGAACAGAATAAAGTGCAGCCATTAAGTTGCCCCAACAGGGTTTTGTTTATCAAAAAGTTAAATGAAAATAAATAAATAAATACAACTAAATAGAATGAAGAAACTGACATCTGTATAATAAAAAGGTATACCTGAAAGAAAATTATGCACTTAACTGTACCAAATGCTTAATTACCAAAATTCAGAAAAATATAATATTTTTGCTCAACAGAAGAAAGAAACTCATAGGTTTGCAACTTGAAGGTAACTAAATGATGACACAATTTCCATTTTTGGGTGAACATTCCCTTAGCAGTGTAAGCAGTAAGCAGTGAAGGTACAAATAATTTTATAAATTTACATAAACATATTTGCATGCTATATCTTGTGATGTAAATATGTAAAATATCACTTACTTTATGAATAGGCACATATCGATTAGGTCAAATGGATTAACCCCTGAGAAAGTCGTTGATATTAATGAAATTTTATATTTTTTTATATTATATATATATATATATATATATATATATATATATATATATATATATATATATATATATATATATATATAATATTTTTTGTTGTTGTTTTAACGTATTACTGAACATGCAAGTATTTTCATTCTTATAGGTGTGTTAGTAAAATGAAAATAAAGAATAAATAGAATGAAGAATAGATTACATCAATATAATAAAAACGGTATAACTGAAAGAAAATTGCGCATATTTTAGGCGCATAGTATTCAATGGCTGACTGTAGTAGGTGATTTCATATAATAATGTAAATGTAAACCCCTTACTTGTATGAATTTCAACATTATAATGGAATCATAAACTACTAGTCATAAAAATAATTAGGGTACTTGACAAATTATAATGAAATACAGCCGAACTGGATGAAGTGGGTGTCAATATTTTGCCCCTTACATGACGTAATGTCATAAGAAGGAGTGGGGGGAGAGATAATCTACAGCAATTAATCCCATTCAGAATTCATCAGAATTCATTCTTGGACTTTTATCTAAGTATACAAAAAAAAAAAACTATGGTTTTCCTTTATTTGGTTGTTCTCTTGCATGTCATTGAGAAACAAAACATACAGTAGATAACATCTAAAAAAAAAAAAAAACGTACAAAAGTGAAATGACAACTATAAACTGCGGCAACAATAGTTCTCGGTGGGCTTAAATGGGTTAATATCTTAT
Source organism: Carassius auratus (assembly GCF_003368295.1). Classification (NCBI taxonomy): domain Eukaryota; kingdom Metazoa; phylum Chordata; class Actinopteri; order Cypriniformes; family Cyprinidae; genus Carassius; species Carassius auratus. Next base: position 23,199,574 of record NC_039256.1, read on the forward strand.
ATTCGTGTAGGTCAAGTCCTCTATGTTTTTCAGATTTTTAACAGATCTTCAGGTGGATTTCATTATTTTAAACATTCTCTCAACTGCCACGTTTCAAACGAAAACCACAATAGTTCTCAAAAAAGCCATTTGTCATCTTTACATAATGCATAATTTATCAGCTGTAAAGGGATTTTTGTATCAGCTGGAATCTACAACACAACAGGGATACATGTTGTGATGTTTCTATTAATCACTTGCCACTTATGATGAATGGCTTGTTGTAAATTCAGGTGAGGATATTTAAAAGCACACATCCGTCATTCAGTCAACTTCTAAGATGAATCTTTACAAGCAAACAATTTACAATTAATTTTACCGCCTTCAGAGAAAGACGCTCATAGTTGCATACAATCAGTGGAGGGAACCATTTTGTGTGTGTGTGTGTGTGTGTGTGTGTGTGTGTGTGTGTGTGTGTGTGTGTGTGTGTGTGTGTGTGTGTGTGCGTGTGTGTGTGTGTGTGTGTAATTTTGTCTGTTGTTCTGTTGATCTGTCATTCTATCGTTCTATCTCTCCCACCTATGTCATTTAATTGAAATGCTGGAATCTGCTGCAGTGTTCATGAGAAGAGCACTTTGAACTTGAAAAATGACATCACCTGTGTAAGCATTTATGTATTTATTTAGCCATATGTTTTATTTTCCTTATGAAAAGCATGCGTTTAGATCTGGTTTCCCCAGGTGAATCCAAGTACAAGAGTTTAACTCTGAAAATGTCATGGGGAACATCATTAAATATAATGAAAATATAATTTTATTTTTTTGTGTCTAGATAATCATTCACTAATAGGATAAATCTGCAGCTATAATTATTTTTTATTTTTTTATTTTTTTATTTTTTTTTTTTTGCATTAATGGTTCAGCAACAAACTGCCATGTTTGTTGTTACCTCCATAAGACTACAGTCCCCATCTGGCCATTCCCTTAAAAATTAGGGATGTGCAAGAGCATTTTGAGTCGAATAAGTTGTCACGTCAGGAAAAAGATCAGGAACAGAGCTATCAAAGTCAGCCAATGTGACTGACTTGGCTTGTCATCCAGACTGATAAAATGTCCCTCTCCGACTCCTTGAGAACACTTTTGAGATACTTACTTTACTTTTGTCATTGATTGAACATTCCAGTCTCAGGAGAAGGAAGGGTCAATTGTCTCTACAGCCTTCAAGACAACAACAGCATTAATAACTGTGGGATTGTATATAGTGCATCTGTTACATAACGCTTATAAAGTCATAAAAAAAATTCATCAGCGCTGATGGGACTTCTCTGGAATTCCCCTCTAGGGCATGAAGCGATGGCTGCGATCCTGCAATAATGAGCCCCCCAAACCCCAACACTCCCAGTTAAGCTGTGCTTTTGTGGGCACTGGTTACACAGGCATTCATTATCACATTGCAGCCGATGCGACATCCAGTGTGCACCGCTGCAAGCGCCCCTCACAATGCCTTCTGATTGCAGTGATTCACTCTCCAAATTAGTGACATTTCTCTTAATGTGTGCCTTGCTTCCAGCAACAAAAGCCCGTTTCGCATTCCCATCCTCATGGCACTTTATGTAAAATGACTGCGCCTACGCAAGCATAGCAACTGAGGATTCTGATCATCACATCACAAAAAAAGCAAAAATAAATGGAGAGCGTGAAAGAAAGACAGTAAATGAGATGAAGGGAACAAAAAATATGCAACAGATCCGCATGACGCAACACATACAAATTCTAATGAATATGAAATGGAGCCAAGTCAAATTTATGTGCTGGCTAAATCTGTTTGCAGTGCTTTAAATACTGGGATGTATGCAGTGTTCTGATACAGAGAGGCTGAATTGTGAGAAGCTGCATGGAGAAACGAAAGCGCTTCGGTAAGCTGCTTGACACCTCTCATTATCCACATGGCACGCATGCTGGGGTGGCTATCCAGGGCCGTTCCTTGCTGCTAGGATTCCCTCTCAAGCTAGGAACACCGTAAATGGAAGGAGCCAAGAAAAGTCCTTTCAGTGTTTATTTGTTTAAAATCGTTCCAGTCAGCACTCAAGCAATATTAATACAATGCCAATGATTTAGTGAATTAATCCAAGTCACTTTAAGTAGGTTCATCTTTCAGTTGGCGTTGGCATTGGTGCAGTGGATAAGACAGATGCCTTTGGTGTGAGAGACTCAGGTTCTAATCCACTGTGAGACACCAATGTGTCCCTGAGCAAGACACTTAACCCCTAGTTGCTCCAGAGGCGACCTCTGACATATACAGTATATAGCAATTGTAAGTTGTTTTGGATAAAAGTAAAATTTGAATAAATGTAAATTTATACCGCCTTAAACTTTTGAATAATGGTGAATTGTATGTTTATATGGTTTATGAGGACACAAATTTGTAAAATGACATGGGTAAGACATAGATATTACAACATGAAAGTGATTTATGAGGACACTTTTGGTGTCCCCTTTTGTAATTCAAAAGGCTTATAAATCATTAAGAATATATATATATATTTTTTTTTTTTTCCTGTAAGAAGTAGGTTTAGGGATAGGGTTGTTACGCCTATGAAAAGTCTCTGTAAAAACCAACATGTGTATGTGTCAGAGAAATGAGCACGTGCTTCAAAATTCCCACTCAAACTGATACAGGTAATTTATCCCAAGTGATTTTAAGTGGACTGTATTTCAATTTTAATTTTACTAATTCTAGGATTTTTGCGAACAACTGCAGAAAAGATTCTAGTGTAAATCCATCCGTCTCCCACGCATAAACCTGTCTCTCCACTTCTATCATTCCTGCTTCCCTTCACTGCTTGGTCCTGCTGTGCTAATGCTCCACAGAAATAGCCAGTTTTACAGGCCCCAACAGAATGCAACCTGGCAGGAATTTCATCCTCCCAGCAAGACCTGCAGGGCTGCCTTTGTTTTCCTGTCTGTTGGTTCTTTATGGCAAGTCCAACATGAAGTTGGTTTACTAGCAAAGTTTGGATTTGTTTTTTATTTATTTATTATTTTTTTTATTATTATTTATCATTTTAAGCTTTACCCAAGATGTGTGATGGTCAAGGTTGCAGATTATTCAAATTATGTTGTAACATGTAAATGTGCCAGTCTATACTGCATGGGGTTGAAAAACAACCCACAAGACATGAGACTGTAATTTTTACGAGTTTTGCCCACAAATATACCGCATTACTTTTGGGTGACCTTCACTTACCCTTTTCTGAGGTGGGAAATATTACAAAAAATAGACTGAGAGCACAATCTGGCAGCGCCTACTGTCTGGCTTATTATAAAAATGGACAGGCTCAAATAAGATGACTGTGACAAAGGCATTGGGACTGCCAAGAGACTGTCTGGCAGGTATGAGTAGATCTGAGTTTCTGGACTGCGTGCCGAGAGTCTCTTCCTGGGAAAGCATAATCCGAAGGTCCCCTGGGGTTGCGTTAGAGGTGAAAATGTCTCCAAACACCCCAATTACTCTGCAGCCACTGGAATCACTGTCTCAGGTCAGATAGTATGTCTGTAATTGGCAAAATGGACAGGTTCAAGAAATAGCAAATTACATTTTAATTAACATTACATATTTTTTTTTGTTTGTGTTTTTATTATGCTAATGAACTGGGAAAATTAAGATAAATTTATCAATCAAAAATGAGTGCTGTGGTCTTTATGCTATTGATATTATATTTCATATGATAGAAATATGATATTTTAAAAAAGAAGACGTAATTTTAATGACAAAACATCTTGTCATTACAAGAAAATATATTGTTTAAATAAATAATAAACTAAATTAATTCAATACATTTAATCAGTTTAGGTTTTATATTAATGGCACCAAATGCAATTAAGCACCTCTAACGCTGCTGTTTATGTAATTATATACAGCATCAGAGACAAAAGCTGCCATGCAGAAACAATCCATTGGTGCGCTAGAGTGATCTAGACGAGAGAGAGAGTGATGAGTTTTGACATTGAACAGTATCAATGCACCGCATTTAACTTCTGAATACTCTGTACCAAATTTACTGAGCAATTTGCCTGGATTTTCAGTGTGCTAATGTGATACAATCTGCCCACCAAATGAGTGTTTACTGCTCTGGCAGAAAGATTCAAGTGCAGATTTTTGTGCCTAATGTACAGGGAAAATGCCAGAAAACATCTCCGTCTATGAAGTTAATTTTAATGTAGTGTCATTGATAAGTGCCAATGTTCCAACTTTTATAAAAATGAGCTTTTGTGGCAGGTGTTGATGTTGAAAAATTATGCAGTGAGCTACCGTAAAGACAGCGATTGTAATGTGATTGGTAATGAGAAGGGAAATAAACATTTCATTTAAAAATGTTAAATCTTATTCTAGATGAATTTTAAGATTTGATGTTAGACAGTACCATATATTACTTCTCAGCAGAAATGGTAAGAATAGTATGCTATTCTGAATATATGCATTAATATTCTGGAGTAAAAAGTATATGATTTAAAGGCAGGACTTCTTTTCTTACATTTGCCATATTGAGCACTTAGATTTTTCCAATTGATTTGTCTTCAAGTATTCTGTCTCCTTCTTCTTACGGTCTCGGCTCTTTCACAGACATCTTTCCAGTATATGTTTGTGTACTTGGACAGATCCTAAAGAGATGTTTAACAGCAAAGACATCACTTATAATGTCTAATCCTTCCTTTCTTTCAGTTTTCCAATTCTTCTGTTTTTCTACATGGTATCCAGATATACTGTACAGTTTCCAGAGGCTGCTCAAATCAATAGGCACTCCTTAATATTCTTTGTACCCGCTTGAGAATATCTAGCCTAGCGTTCGGTCTCCTCAGCTGCACTCTAGCTTCACATTACACACCCTTTATTTCTGAGGACAACAGAGAGTGAGTGCAAGCATCAGTAAATATTGTGTTTTCAAGAAAGCGTTATTATGAACACTGTGGAAGTGAATCCTATTTACTGAAGGCCGAATCTCAGTGAGAGCGCTCTGTTAGTGTCAAGGTGAAGCTCTGGGATCAATTAGCTCCACAGATTTGTCCACAGACCTGATAGAATATCCATTCCATATCAATAACCTCAATTATTATTTATGATTTTCTCACTCTGACTGCAGATCATGTTTACTTCATCGTTGCTTCATCGGATGGATGGATGGATGGATGGATGGGCTGAGATAAATTCATTCTAGAATGTTCTAGTGTCCTTGCTTTAGGCTGAAATACAAAGGTTCATAGAAGGAGGCAAAAAGCGAGTTTTAGGCTTTATTTAAACACTAGAAGAATGGGGTCATCATCCAGGGTTCTCTAGGCCTCATCTGATCTATGTACTTAATTACTGTCCTTCCATTCATTATTTATTTGCCAGGCTGGACCTGTTTAACCTGTGCACTACAGAAGAAAGTGAATTAAAATTGCCATGAGATTAGCAGGGACAAAGATGAGACGAAGACAGTGGCGTGGCGAGTGAACCCAGGCCCATATGCAAACAAATTGTATGTGCCCCCCAAATGTTACAGGCTCCAACTCAGTTAACTATTTTTCTGAAGTAAATAGCGTTATGTGAATCGTGACTATTCACAAGTTTTATTTAGGCTAATGCTTGGAAATGATGTTTTCAAGTCCATTCAGCGGCCCAAAAAAACAAACAAATAAATAAATAAGAAATAAAAAATAAAAAAATGGTGAAGGGATATTTGAATTATTTGTTAATAAACTAAGGTTTTCTGAGTCAATGTTGCAAAAGTGAATTTGTAGAACCTGACTCGCAATCTCCTCATTGGATGTGCCTTTAGAGAGAAATGCATCTTTACTGATTACGTAATGAAAGAGTTTTTGTTTTCGATTTGAATAATTTAGTTTTTTACATTTTTAATTTGTAATTTAAAGCATTCGTTATATATATTTATCATGTTGCTGAAGTGCCAAGTAGACCCTTTGCAGTTCCAAATTTTATGAGCAGAATTGCGGCATATTTTTAAGTTTCCACTGTTATAAAAAAAAAAAAAAGTGATAACACTGGCGCTTCCATGTCCTGCAAAGCACTTAGCTTCCAATCTCTGCACAAAGGATTGGATATGCGCCTAACAGTGCTCATTTATCTAGTTTTTTTTTTTTTTTTTTTTTTTTTTATACTGTGAAATGTATTAAGTGTTTTACGTCTATTTATTTTAGGCAAGTCATGTTGGTAATGTTCAACTCACTGTCTGCCATAAATTACTAATGGGGAAGAGAGAGAAAAAAGATGTGTCCAGTCGGACTTGGGCCGAGAATTCACATATGCTATTGGACAAGGGCTGGCTGGGCCCATGCAGGGTTCATTCTCTCGTCTCAATTAAAAGATCCCCCCCAGCTCGGCGGGCTTCCAAACTGCCCATATGCACCTGCATACCCTGCATGCCCTTGCGCTACGTCGCTGGATGAAGATTTACACAATTTGAACAGACTTTCACAAAGGCACCATTATAACAGTGTATATATAACAGGCCTAGCATTACTCCAACTATTGATCATAGACATTGTCCTAGAAATGTTTTTTTTTTTTTTAAGAAACATTTTCATTTAAATGTGTCTGCCCTTGATGCAGTTGTCTATTCAGCTTCTAAGTAATACCGTTTGTCATGTAACACACATCAGTCACACTCCATTGGGCAAATGCAGCTTTACTGGAAGTCCTTGAGTGATGTATCTTTGTTATGCCTCCTATTGGAACACTTTCATGGTCAAACTTTCTGTTGCCATGGCAATGCAGACAGAGGTTTGACGGATCATCTCAGCAGGCGGTTTTCTTTAATGCAGCTGATTGAAAAAGTTAAATTAATGAAAATGGAAAGTGGAATATTAGTACTCATTTCATTGAATTACAAAATAAATACATGTAATTTATTTATTGTTTATATATATATACAGCAAAATCTGTGGTGGTAAATTAACACTGCTTAGTATTTACATATGTACACACTACAGAGTGTTAAAAGTAATACTGAAACTGTGTTGAAGTGAATGAGATAATTAAGTGATGATTGAGTGATGAACAACTGCTGTTAACAAGCACAATAACTGAAGAGAAACCACAAGAACAGAAAAAAGAGAAACACAACAACTACACTGACTTCCAGTCACAGCCTTATATGAAATCAACTGAAATAAAGCACATTAAATCTTTGAAGATCTCAACAGAGGATTAAACAACTCCATAAACAGCATCACCATTTTCACTTATTACTAACCACTTTGACTATTCCTGTCAAGCAAAAGTCCTTATTCAGAATTAACATAGGTGTATTTTCATTTTTATAAAATTTATGTTAGATTTTGTTTATGTAGAACAATTTTATAAACATGTTTTGCACTAAAAGTTTTCTTTCACAGTACACATGAAGGATCAGCATATGAATCTCAACAATGGTGACCATCTAAAAATATTTAGTTAAAAAGTGTGAAGTGACATTCAGCCAAGTATGGTGACCCATACTCAGAATTTGTGCTCTGCATTTAACCCATCCGAAATGCACACACACAGAGCAGTGAACACACACACACACACTGTGAACACACACCCGGAGCAGTGGGCGGCCATTTATGCTGCGGCGCCCGGGGAGCAGTTGGGGGTTCGATGCCTTGCTTAAGGGCACCTAAGTCATGGTATTGAAGGTAAAGAGAGAACTGTACATGCACTCCCCCCACCCACAATTCCATCCGGCCTGAGACTAGAACCCACAACCCTTTGATTGGGAGTCCGACCCTCTAACCATTAGGCCACGACTAGAGATCTTTGAACATCATAAAACAAGCTACTAAAAGTCACAACAAAAACATGGCAAAATTTAAAGCAAATAGTAAGAACAGTAGAAAACACAAAGACAGTTCAAGGAAAAATATATTCATGTTGCAATGCATTTTGGGAGCTGTGGCCAAGTTCTGAATGGTGCTCCCAGAATGCACTGCAGCATGAAGCTTATTTTTATTGTCACCACTGTTGAGATTCATATGCTGATTCTTGTTTAATATTTGCATCTCAGTTCTACAGATGTATAAAATGTATTGTGTACAATGTGCTTTCATAGTCCATTGCATTGTCTGATGAAACGCTGACAACGCTTTTAATAACAATACAAAATTTATTTAATATAACACAGAATCATTTTTTTTTTTTTTTTTTTTTTTTTTTTTTGGTTTTCTGCCATAACAAAGGTGTTTTGTTTACACACATTTTTATAGTATCCAGAGAAAAAATTATGTTATAAAGTTGTAGGGTAGCAAAGCGAATCAAACAATTTAAGATTCTATCAAGAACATGGTTGAAACACGAGGAGCCAAATTTAACAAAGAAGCCAAAGACAACGTGATGTTTGTAAATCAGACCCTAGCGCCAGCCAATCTGAAGCAAGCCTAACCAACCAACTCTTTCACAGAACAGCTTGCAACATTAAAAACAAAAGAACACCAAGAAGATGGTCAAAGAGATGTAATTCCATGATAGTAATCATGATCACAATCTCTTTGCATTGTGTAAGCTCTTTGACTTCCCCTCACTTAGAGGACAAAAAAACAGACTGAAATTCTTCTTGTTTTTTGTATATACCCACAAAGTTGCACTCCTAATGTTGTTTCTTAGAAGAAAAAAAAAATCAAGATTGGTGTTTATGGACTTTTTACATGACACAAACTCCACTTTCTATATCTGAATCCAAACCACCAGCTTAGATTTGTGTATGCCTGAGAGAAAAAGCCCACTCATCAAACAGAATAATGAAGCTGCCCTGGACAAATTGGGGTCATATGCAATGGGCTTTAATTTTGAAAATAAAACAAAGTATAAACAGCTGTGTGATGGTGGTATATTATGAAAACCCGAAATGGGATGAATGTATTTGAATGCGTGTCTGGGAGGGGGATGTCTATGTCATTAATTTCTGTGTGATTATTTAGGCAATGTAAAAGTAATTGTAGCAGGTGCTCTTAGGGAGATCTAGAAATGTCATTCACTGCTTTAAGGAAAAATGTTATTAGTGACTTACTGTATGCATGACACGGTGCTACAGCAAAAACAGTAAATGAGATAAAATCCACCATTTATTCCCTATTTGTTTGTGATTTAGGCACTTTTTCAATGAATTTGTCGATCTGGCCATTTTATTTATTTTTTTATGTTCTTTCAGCTGAGTTTTGCCTATGTACAGTAGAGCATTCCAAATCAGTCATCTATGAGGTTCCAGGATAGAAGATGCTGCCTATGCAGGCATTCGGCAGTGAGGCAGCTCACTAGGTTTTGGAACAGAACAAGTCATCTGTTCAAAAACAATTACTATGTTAGAGTGAGCCAGTAATATAACTTTGGACTTCAGGGTAAAAGGAAAATATAGAGCTTTTCGCAAGGCAATTTGCAAAATGGAGGAATGCAACTGCCAAAATGACGTCTAAGATGTGGATTAATCCAATTGCAAGGCAGGGATGGATCAGATGAGCAAGTGCCCATGGAGGTGGAGTAAAAATTTAATAAGGGTGAGTCCAATAACTTGATATTCTGTCAGAAAGGGAAGAAAATGCTCTGATTTCCCCAAAATGCAGCAAAAAATAACTGTACTGTTATATACAAAATATACTGTTCAAAACTATTTTCTACCTTAATACTTTTTAAAATGTACTTTATTACTATGTTGGCAGTCATTAATTCAGTCTTAAGTCAAGTAACCTTTATTTATTTAGCTCTTTAAGTAAAATAGATTGTTGTCAAACCAATTGATTATAACATTAATTAGGAGAACAGTGTCAATAATACAAAATGACAGCTTAAGGCAGTTTATCATCAAAGTTTTGATATTCTAGGTATTATCAAATTGCCAGAGTTTTGAGAAAGCAGTGGACGTGGAGGACTATAATGTAACAAGAGCTCATTCAAATACTGAGGTGCTAAACCATTCAGGGCTTTATAAGTAATAAGCAAGATTTTAAAATCTATACAATGTTTAATAGGTAGCCAGTGCAGTGTTGATTGAACCAGGCTAATTTGGTCATACTTCCTGGTTCTAGTAGAACTCTAGCTGCTGCATTTTGAACCAGCTTTACTTTGTTTATTAAGCATGCCGAACAACCACCCCTTAAAGCATTACAATAATCTAATGTTGAGGTCATAAAATCATGGATTAACATTTCTGCATTTGACATTGAGAGCATAGGTCATAACTAAGATATATTTTTGAGATAGAAAAATGCAGTTCTACAGGTTCCTAACTGATGATGGACAATTGACAGAGCAGCCATCTAGTCTTTGACAGTGTTCTAAGTTATTACATGCAAAGTGTTTAGGTCCTATAATTAACACCTCTGTTTGTTTATTTGTTTGTTTGTATTTTTTTTTTTTTTACAGAATTTAGCAGTAAGAAATTACTCGTCATCTATTATATATATATATATATCGACTATGCATTCTGCTAGTTTTTCAAACTGGTATGTTTTGCCATGCCAAGAAGAAATACAGAGCTGAGTATCATCAGCATAACAGTGAAATCTAACACCTTGTTTCCTGATGATATCTCTCAAAGGTAACATGTAAACCGTAAAGAGTAATGGCCCTAGTACTGAGCCTGTAATACTCCATACTGCACTTTTGATCGATATGATATATTTTCATTCACTGCTATGTATTAATGGTGGTCATATAAGTACAATTTAAACCTAATGCACTTCCATTAATGCCAACAAAGTTTTCTAGTCTATGCAAAAGAATGTTGGGGTCAATAGTGTAGAAAGCAGCGCTAAGATCCAATAGCACGAATAGAGCGATACAACAACGATCAGATGATAAGAGTAGGACATTTGTAACTCTAGTTAGAGCAGTCTCAGTACTCTGATATGGTCTAAATCCTGACTGAAAAATCCTCAAAAATACATATTTGTATTTCTAAGGAAGGAATATAATTTTGAGGATTTTACCTTTTCTAGTATCTTGGACAGAAAAGGAGATTCGAGATCGGGCTGTAATTAACTAGTTCTTTGGGGTCAAGTTGTGGTTTTTTGATGAGAGGCTTAATAACAGCCAGTTTGAAGGTTTTGGGGACATATCCTAATGACAATGATGAGTTAATAATAGTCAGAAGAGGATCTATGACTTCTGGAAGCACCTCTTTTTAGGAGCTTAGATGGAATAGGGTCTAACATACATGTTGTTAGTTTAGATGATTTAACAAGTTTATACAATTCTACCTCTCCTATAGAAGAGAATGAGTGGAAATGATCCTCAGGCGATCTACTGTATAGCACGCTATCTGATGCGATACTATAGCTGACGGCTGCATGGTTACAATTTCTAATAGTATCGATCTTAGAAGTAAAGTAGTTCATAAAGTCATTACTGCTGTGCTGTAGGGAAATTTCAACATTTGTTGATGCTTTATTTTTTGTTAATTTAGGCACTATAATGAATAAAAACCTGAGGTTATGTTTGTTTTCCTCTAAAAGAGAGAAAAGAGATTCTTCAGTGTCTTATGATTCTTTAGAAATCATTATAACATGCTGATTTGGTGCCCTGGGAATGTTTATTTTTATCATTAATGTTGAAAAGTTTTTGAAAATAATTTAAAAGTTTAAAAAACTGCATTTTTATTTTTTAATTGTCTTTATCATTTTTATGCATCCTTGCTAAATAAAAGTATTACTTTAACAAAAAATGTCAGACCACTTTAGAGTACAGATAGAATTAGGTAGTATGTATCCCCGCAATCAAGAATGTATGCATTTAAAAAAAAAATGTCTTCGTTACAACCAGCCTTGCTGGTTGAAATACACTGTAACAGTTTCAACGTTATGTATGGTGTTATTCTACTACCCACCATTAGGGGGACACTGTTGTTCCTTTATGCTAAGGTTAAATACAGGTAAGAAGTAGAAGAAGAGAGAGCTGTTTGGTAAGAGGAAAGCATTGCTGAGTCCCAATTCGCATACTATCCCTCCTAAATAGTATGCGAAACTAGAATTAGTACGTCCCAAATTGTAGTATGTTGAAAATAGTATTCCAAAGATACCCGGATGGTCTACTATTTCCGGTTAGAATTCGAAGTGCAGATCAATGCACACTCTAAGTGCTAATATTGCCCACAACCCATTGCGTACGGGAGGGAGGAGCTTTGCGATGGCTTTGTGGTGATGTAAACATGGCAGCCGGGTGCAGCAGCGGAGATGCGCCCTCACCTTTTAAGTGTAAGAATTCAAATGTTTAACCCTAATTAAAGTTATATTTTATTTTGTTACACACATTGCACATGAACGTCAGAACCAGTCACCTCACAAACGACCTGCGTTTGGTTCTACGACGACGCAGCCCTGCTTCCTCACTCCTCAACTTGGTAGAAGCACACATAGTAAAATGTATTGTGAAAAAAAACGATGAGAAAAAATGATGGGAATAGTAAATAAAATTTTATTGGACATAAAGAATAAATGAAACGTTAACAGTTGTGGTGTGCGTAACTAGTCAACCACGTTGTCGTTCATGTTGCATGACGTCATCGAAGTATGTCCCAGAGCATGCATACTCTTTTGCTACACACTCAAAAGTATGTACTTTTTCAAAGTAAGGTTATTTTTTTTTCAATGGTGGCTGAATAAATTTTATTCCATTGTTGGCGAGGTTTATAATGTTTAATATTTTGTTTGTAGAAGGACACCTTTTACCTACCCTTTTTTGTACCCATGGTCCATTTTTCTATTTCATGGTACATGTTGGAAACAAATTTACCAGCTTTGCTTTGGGTCACCGAAATGGGATATTACTTGAAGAGCATAAGAAATGTTTTCTGCTTTTGTCTGGAATTGCTGTGTGGAGTATTGAATTTGGTCTGGACTGTTACCAAGGATTGAATAATTGGGTACATCTACAGTATTGTTCAAAATAATAGCAGTACAATGTGACTAACCAGAATAATCAAGGTTTTTCGTATATTTTTTTATTTCTACGTGGCAAACAAGTTACCAGTAGGTTCAGTAGATTCTCAGAAAACAAATGAGACCCAGCATTCATGATATGCACGCTCTTAAGGCTGTGCAATTGGGCAATTAGTTGAATTAGTTGAAAGGGGTGTGTTCAAAAAAATAGCAGTGTGGCATTCAATCACTGAGGTCATCAATTTTGTGAAGAAACAGGTGTGAATCAGGTGGCCCCTATTTAAGGATGAAGCCAACACTTGTTGAACATGCATTTGAAAGCTGAGGAAAATGGGTCGTTCAAGACATTGTTCAGAAGAACAGCGTACTTTGATTAAAAAGTTGATTAGAGAGGGGAAAACCTATAAAGAGGTGCAAAAAATGATAGGCTGTTCAGCTAAAATGATCTCCAATGCCTTAAAATGGAGAGCAAAACCAGAGAGACGTGGAAGAAAACGGAAGACAACCATCAAAATGGATAGAAGAATAACCAGAATGGCAAAGGCTCAGCCAATGATCACCTCCAGGATGATCAAAGACAGTCTGGAGTTACCTGTAAGTACTGTGACAGTTAGAAGACGTCTGTGTGAAGCTAATCTTTTTCAAGAATCCCCCGCAAAGTCCCTCTGTTAAAAAAAAGGCATGTGCAGAAGAGGTTACAATTTGCCAAAGAACACATCAACTGGCCTAAAGAGAAATGGAGGAACATTTTGTGGACTGATGAGAGTAAAATTGTTATTTTTGGGTCCAAGGGCCACAGGCAGTTTGTGAGACGACCCCCAAACTTTGAATTCAAGCCACAGTACACAGTGAAGACAGTGAAGCATGGAGGTGCAAGCATCATGATATGGGCATGTTTCTCCTACTATGGTGTTGGGCCTATTTATCGCATACCAGGGATCATGGATCAGTTTGCATATGTTAAAATACTTGAAGAGGTCATGTTGCCCTATGCTGAAGAGGACATGCCCTTGAAATGGTTGTTTCAACAAGACAATGACCCAAAACACACTAGTAAACGGGCAAAGTCTTGGTTCCAAACCAACAAAATTAATGTTATGGAGCGGCCAGCCCAATCTCCAGACCTTAATCCAATTGAGAACTTGTGGGGTGATATCAAAAATGCTGTTTCTGAAGCAAAACCAAGAAATGTGAATGAATTGTGGAATGTTGTTAAAGAATCATGGAGTGGAATAACAGCTGAGAGGTGCCACAAGTTGGTTGACTCCATGCCACACAGATGTCAAGCAGTTTTAAAAAACTGTGGTCATACAACTAAATATTAGTTTAGTGATTCACAGGATTGCTAAATCCCAGAAAAAAAAATGTTTGTACAAAATAGTTTTGAGTTTGTACAGTCAAAGGTAGACACTGCTATTTTTTTGAACACACCCCTTTCAACTAATTGCCCAATTGCACAGCCTTAAGAGCGTGCATATCATGAATGCTGGGTCTTGTTTGTTTTCTGACAATCTACTGAACCTACTGGTAACTTGTTTGCCACGTAGCAATAAAAAATATACTAAAAACTTTGATTATTCTGGTTAGTCACATTGTACTGCTATTATTTTGAACAATACTGTACATTGTCTAGAAGAGTTCTTCTTTCAACTATGGACTGTGGCATATAGCCTAAGTATTCCCGCATTCATTACATCCGACATTACATGCTCATATCATCATGACTATGCAAAATGTAAAAAAAAAAAAAAAAAACTGCTTGACTGGACTGGATGTTTGACTGTTTTGTGAGGTGGTCTGGGTATCAGTATTTTTTTCCTACACACACACACACACACACTGATACCCAGACCACCTCACAAAACAGTCAAACATCCAGTCCAGTCAAGCTTCAATAAAGAAAACACTCATACGTAAAGTGTGAAAACTTCAGTTGAGAGCTTATCTCAAACCGCAAGTGCACTGTACCTCCTGATGTTTTTTTTTTTTTTTTTTTTTTTACATTTTGGAACAAAATGTGTGATGAATTCAAGGAAGTATAGTGGGGATAACATCCTATCAACTAAATGAGCAATCTTAGAAACTCTCACTAACGCTACACCTCTCAAGGACACTCTCATTAGGGAGAAATTAAGCCCCGCACAACTCATTAACATGGAAGCAATCAGTCTGGATTGATGAGCAGCCAAACATGTATGTTAAAGAATCTGTCACCAACCTGCCATCTGGTGGGGAAGGGACAAGCACGAAAGCACCAACTGAAACAACAATAGAACAAATACTAACTTGCTTTTATTTACAGTGTCATACTGCTCAACTCTCCATTGAGAAATCTCAGCCCCAGTAACAAATTCAATGGTGGAGGCAGAGGATGCATCAGTGAGGCATCATGCCATGGGGGAGGGTGGATGACTCAGCACCACTACAGTTTTTGAGGGCTGATGCTAGCCAGGACCCCAGGAGAGCATTCAAAGGGGAGAATTGAGAAGCTGAGAGGGGTGGATGATCTTCAAAACCTGAGCACAGATTAAACACTTTCATCTCAGACCAACAATCAGTGCAGCCCCAAGTGAAGAGCAACACAGGGAGCTTTGAGTTTGTGAGGTGTTTCCCTGCTGCTGTAGATTTTTACAGTGCTATTATTTGAAATTGTGGAAAATCTCATTTCGGTCAGACTGAAATCCGACAATAAAAAGCGGCATCTTCTATAAATGTTGGCCTCTGAATATTTACAAACATAATTAAAAGTTAATATCTGAATTATTTAACTGTGATTTTAAAATTATATGAGGCATTGTGCATAATAGATATTTGATGAGCTCTATATATACACAAGAGTAAAGTGTGCACTTGGGAGTTTTTCTATCCAAATCCCATTAATATTCAGGGGAAATATGGTAAACATGTTTTCGAGTGCATAGACTTACTTCTGCTTATGTGAAGTGGTGACAAGCGACATGCGGAAGTATAAAGGGAGACATCAAATGTACTTTTATTATTTTATGCTCTTAATGTTAGGGCTTGCCCAGCTGATCATTTTTGATTAAGAAGAATAAGAACACTTTTTTGTTGGAAGATTTGGTCCCTGTATCACCATGTGGTCCTGTTTAGAGGAATATGTTTACTCTAAAGTTAATATGTATTTTGTATATTTTCAGAATAGGGTTTTGTTTTGTTTTGAGCCTTTTCATCAAAAGACAACAATGGGTTGTACTGTGAAGGGACTATGATGTGTGTTTCATGCATTATCTAAAAACTTAGGCCTACTCTTTTGTGGTATTGAATTTGTTTGATGCTGGTTAATAATTTTATTATTATTATTATTATTATGCAATCTTGCTCAATGCACATGTTTTCTTTCACTTGTCTTATCTGAGTCACAGAAATAGGACAAGATGATGCACCTGAGTTTTACTAAGATCAAGCATTTAAAGGCTAATTAAAATCAGCCTGGCTCTCAGATCTGATTTCCTGCATCAGGATAAATTTACATGAGTGAGTGTTAATGCAATCTAAGGTTTGGAAAACAACCCTTGTAATTGATCAATTACATCAAGTCTGCACTTTCATTTTTTTTAGGAATGCAGAAAAGGGGCCTGCACAGCATTCAAAATCTAATTGGAGAATTCTGATATGTTCAATGTTATTCTCATACTATTACTGTTTGCTATTATTTTTTATTTTTTATTTTTGTCACATCAGGAATATGTTTGTATACCTGTGTTCATTTAGATGCATTTAAAGCCTTAATTCTATATGCTATTTATTTTTTTTTTATATATATTATTAATAATTGTAATAGATATTCATTTTAGATTCCTTTCTTCCTTCCTTCATTCAAACTAAAACTTTCTGTTCCAGTTTAAAAATTTGGTTTGAATTATATGAACTCAAACTTTTGAACTCACTGTGATAGTGTGATGTGGCATTGACTAAACTAGGCCTCCTTTCTTCTTGTGTCTCTTGTGTATTCTGTATCCTCCTGACATCTGTCGAAGACTGTGTTGAGACTTTGTAATGCATTGATGCAAAAAAAAAAAAAAAAAAACACCATGTTATAAATTATGAAGTCTATAAATAGATACAACTATAAATAGATATAGTCATAATTCTAATTCTTAATCCAAATTTATGTCAAATTTAGATTAAAGCTTTTATATAAACTTCTGTGAGCTTCTGTGTGTCATAATTCATAGTTTAATTCATGGCATACAGTAAAACCAGGTGACAGTAAAACGTACCTTCACAGAACACAGATTTAGTGGATTTGCTCTCATTATGATGCTTCATGAGGACTGCTCTGATGTTGCAGTATAGCTGTAAGCAGCATGTCTCGAGTGATTGATGGATAATCGCCAAGCAGTAATGAATGCATGAGAAACAAAGCATGTTTAGCTCAGGAAAACTGCAGTGCACCATTATAAGATGCATTCCTGTCCGATCTAACATGCACAACTTAATTGGCTCAGTTCATCACAGGCACAGGCCTAATTGGGAGACAGGTCAAAAGATGGATGATCGAGAAGAAGGAAAAAAAAACTGCTGGGAGTGTTGAAATGCTGGGTGGGAGTTATGAAACACAGGAGACTGTCACAGCTGTGTGTGCGGTTTGCCCTGCACTGAAACCCACAATCCATCTCTCATCGGGTGCTGAAGTCGCTCTTTTCTCATTTTCAATCTGGACTGTATTTGCAGTCTGTAAAGAAACGTAATACAGTTCTGCTCATAAATCTGCATACTCCTTACTCCTTAGGATATAAAGTATCTTTATTATTTCAACAAAATAAGAGGGACCATGAACATTACATGTTATTACTTAGTACTGTTCTGTTTCACATAAGTTCACAAAAAAATAAAAATAAATAAAAACTGAATTTACATTAATGTACTGATTCAAAAGAAGGTCATGAAGTGCTCAGATTTATAAAAAAAAAAAAAAAAAAAAAAAAATTCCTAATTTGTGTTCCGAAGATGAACAAAGGTATTGTGGGTTTGTAATGACAGAAGGGTGAGTAATTAATAACAGAAATTAAATCTCCTTAATACTGTTTGTTGTTACCTGTACAGTATGATCAATAACTGTTTTTATACTACAGGGCCGTTGAATGCTTGAATCTTATTGGCTGATGAACTTTCTGAGGCGTGCAATTATTTTCTAGGAAACGCACGGTGAACGTAATTCCAGGCAGCTCTCGTGACCGCTTAACTGTAATAACATCATGCAGTTTGCACAAAAAGATGTTGTCAGCACTGCCCTGATGATTTTATCAGTTAGCCTATATAGTGTGGCAAGTTAAAGGCTACACATGACATTTCTCAGTAGCGAGGAGACAGTGCTGTTTAGAGATGCAAAGAGGTAGCCTAATTCACACAAGCTCTCTCTCTCTCTCTCTCTCTCTCTCTCTCTCTCTCTTTCTGTGTGTCTCGCTCTCTTTTTAATAACTTAATTAATAACTGCATTAAAATGCTATCAGCTGCTCAAGCCTCCATTACTAGCTTTAAAATGATGTTTTGGTACTAGCAAAAGAGGCATTGGATGAGATGCGGAAGAAATAATCCTACTCACAATAGATATTTAGGTGTGGTAACCATAGTATAAGTGGAATAATTGACTCTGGAGCATTGAATTATTAGAAAAATAATGCACACCCATTGTGTGCATTATTTTTTGAATAATGCAATGCTCCAGAGTCAATTATTTCTTACTTATGTTTTGGGTCATTACATGTCAACTCAACCAGAGGTCCCCAGCTCAAATTTTTGAGTTTACTCATTTTTTTATTTATTAATTTTATTTTATTTATCTGAAGAACAATGAACATGTATAGTGATGAACCCAAAATGTTAAATGTCATGTGTCAAAATGGCAATTTTCACCTGAGATTCAGAGTCTCTCAATGGGTTAAAATGACTTCAGAAAGATGGCAGCATCATGTTACTTTTACACAGAGATTGGTGGGGCTATTAGTAAAATCTGTTTGCCTTTTTTTTGTTTTTTGTTTTTTTTTCTCCAAAGTTTGCAGGCCTATAACTCAAAGAGTATAAAAGAGAACTCAATGCCCTTTTAGATATTGGATCTTAACAACTGAAGCTCAGTTACAGAGGTATGTGCTGTTCACTTACATTGTTTCTATATCATTGAGTAGAGTGATCAGATGCATTTTAAATAATTGCTAAAAGCTTCATTGGCCAGAAAAATTAACTTTTCGCAAAAAATTAATAAATAAAATCCTGATCCTGACACAAAATTAATTGACCAATCATATCAGCAGCACATGTGAAAGTGTGAATGAATACTAGTCTGGTGAAATCACTATCATACTAATTAGATTGTAAGAGCAGACTGGTTGGTAGAAAAGGAGGAAAGAAGCGCTTCCATTCGTTGTGTTCTTATTAGCAATGGTTACCTCCAAAGAAACATGTGCTGCCTTCATCACTTTGCATAAAAATGGCCTCACATACAAGGAAATTGCTACAAAGAATATTGCACCTGAAAGAACATTTACTGGCTCATCAAGAACTTCAAGGAGAGAGGTTTAACTCCAGTGAAGAAGGCTTCAGGACATCCCCAGAGTGTCCAGCAAGTGCCAGGACCGTCTCCTCCTGAGGAGTCAGCTCCAGAATCGTGTCCCCAGCAGTGCAGAGCTTGTATAGGAATGGCAGCAAGTTGGTGAGAGAGCATCTGCACACACAGTAAGGCCAAGACTTTTGGACAATGGCCTGTTGTTAAGAAGGGCAGCAAAGAAGCCACTTCTCTACAAGAAAATGTCAAGGACAGACTGAAATTATGCAGGAAATACAAGGATTGGACAGTGGGAGACTGTTGCAAAGTTATTTTCTCTGAAGCTCCCTTCCGATTGTTTGGGACATCTGGAAAATCGATTTTTCAGAGAAGAAAAGGTGAACACTACCAAGAGTCCTGTGTTCTGCCAACAGTGAAGCATTCTGAGACCATCCATGTGTGGGGTTGCTTTTCAACACTGCCAGGAATAAAGAATGGTATCAAAATGTCCTGCAAGAGTGACTACTTCAAACGATCCAAGAGCAATTTGGTGATGATCCGTGCATTTTCCAGCATGATGGAGCACCATGTCACAAAGCAAGAGTGATGAAGTGGCTCGAAGATCATTAGATTGAAATTTTGGCTTGATGGCCAGGCAACTCCCTGGACCTTAATCCCATAGAGAACCTGTGGTCAGTCCTCGAAAGGCAAATGGACGAGCAGAAGCCCACAAACTCTGAGAACTAATAAGGCAAGAATGGATTGCCATCAGTCAGGATTTTGGTCAGAAGCTAATATCCAGCATGCCAGAGCGGTAAATATAACTGTAAATATTGACTCATAGTTTTTTGGCAATAAAATTATATGCTTATCATTGTTTTTCAGTTTACCATAGAAGCATGGGGGGGAAACCTTTAAAGACATGTCAAAAAAATGTCAAAAACTACACTTACACTTATTCTGTGGTTCTCCAGATTTTTCTGTTTTCTTTCTCCTACATATTTGAACCCCTTATAGTAGTAATGTTTTTCTTTTTTTACATGTCTGACTGTCCTTCTGAAGCTAAATAACATATCATGTTTCCCTGGAGATAAAGTAGGTACAAAGTTACACCCCTGGCTTTTTTGAATCTTCATATTTCGTTAAAATTGGTAACATCTTAACTTTTTGCAAGAGGTCTGTAAACTTATGAGCAGAAATGTACATTTGCTGATGGCATGTTAATTTTTTAATGAAATATTTTGGCAAATTTGATTATATTGAAGTAAAGGCATAGTACAGTCCGTTAATATTAATAACACATTCATTTATTTAGCAGAATTCCACCGATTTTCCTGAGTGTTGGTGTGAAAAATGACTGGTGCAGAACATACACACACACATATCCAGTGTCTGAAGGCAGAGAAATAAAAGGCTTTTGCTGTTCATAAACACTCATGTTGGAAGTGCAGATGTAGTGAGGAAGTGTACAATCTACCACCCACTCACCCGCTGCTGGTTAAGCACACGTGTGCATTTCAGCTCTCAGCTCTCTTTCTTTCTCTCTCTCTCTCTCTCTCTCTCTCTCTCTCTCTCTCTCTCTCTCTCTCTCTCTCTCTCTTATGTGTAGATTAATATGTAACTCCTGTTGCTTTTCTCAGGCACTAGGTTCTGTACTCTCAAATCTATTCTAACAAATGTTTCCATTGTGATTAGAACTGAACTGTACAAGATATTTCTGTCAGCAGAAACAGTTTTAAAAGTGTTGCCCCAAAACTGAATTGCATAGGTTTCAGTTCTGTTTTATTAGTTAGAATGTCTTAATCTATTCAAGCTAATATACAGTAGTAATAACAATAATAGTAATTATTATATTACAACAATATGAAGCAAGCTAAATACCCTGAGATTACTGCAAACATAATATATACTTGTTTTATTCACTTAAATCATAGCCATATTGTGGTATAGTAGTTGCTGCAAGCCTTATCATGGTTCTATTCTATTTGTATTATTTGTGTAGCCCTATTCTAGACCAATCTCTTCTAAGGTCAGCTCACCCTCCCTTTTTAAAATCTCCTTTTCTTTCTCATCTCTTTGCCTTTGTTTCTCTCTTGATGCCTGTGACCTTGTTCAGATCTTCACAGAGCGGGAGGCATTGGGCTTTGAAAAAGGACCAAATGAACATAAATGTGCTGTTGTGTTTGTTGAATCTATCTTGAGTATTTAGTTACTGAAGTAATTGTTAAAATTCATGCATTTTCTTGTAAGCTGCTTTACTCAGAATGACTGTAAAAGCTCAGGCCAGTTCAGCTCCCCTTTCTAATTCCTTCAAAGTCTGTAAAAATTTTGCTTCATTTACTCTACACTACTGCGGCAACTGGCTGCTATTTTACAGATAACTGGAATTTAGTTTTGTGGTTACTGTTTTGTAGTTGTAAAAAAATGTTTGCTCAACGTATTTAAGAGAATTATTGTGTTCCTTTTTGTAATTGCACATTAACTTTGAAAACCGTTTCAAAGAGTAAATGATGAACAGCAAAGGAGATGCCAAGTAATAACCAGGCATCCAAAAGACCAGAGTTCGTACTGAATGCCCTGTACCTGTCCTGAATTTTAGCCATCGTATGTGCCCTTGGGTTAAAATGTTACACAACAACATTTGGTAACTGAAAAGCATGCAACAACCGTCAACACTAACCTGCGCTGCAAATTTGGCAGAAAATGCGCTCTGTTTTTAAGCAGTCCCATTGGTACGTCATGCACACACGTACGTGCGCACATGCACTGGCTAGCCTTAGGCAGGTGACCTATTTTCAGAAGCCGGTGGAGGGAGTGCTCTAGTGGAGAGAGATGGTTCTTCTTTGGTCGGGCCATTCATGGCTGGCTCAGGATTGTGGATTAATTACCCCGTGTGGGAACCGGAGCCGACTCTGTAAGCGAGACACTTCAGCCTCCGCTGGCATCAATAATGTATTTTTCTGTCTATCCATTTAATTTGCACACGAGCCACTAGCTCACGTCACCAACTCTTTTAAGTCTGCCGAAAGCAGGGACATCCGATATGAAGAGAGAGAGCCATGATGTACACTATACCCCAACGTACACACACACGCATATACTCTCCCTCTTGACCCCCCTGCCTTTCCCTTCCTCTGCTGGCTGACAAATTGATTCTTTCTTAATGTGCTCCTGCTGCGAATGCATTAAGAATAGAAAAAGGGAAAACTGAATGTGGTGATCAGTCGGGTAAGGAGACATAGTCCAGATCCCGCTAATGGAAACAAACAGGCTGGACCAGAACTCTTTTTAATTTCCTCACTTAATTCCTTTATAACTTTTGTGGCATCACAGAGAAACTTTAACAAAAAGATGGAAGAAGCTCACCATATCTAGTGGATTACAATGCTTGTGCTTGCCAGTGAGTGACCTGCCATGATTGACCTGGTAAAAGGTGAGGAACAGGATTAACCACATGGATACGACAGAGGTGGGTCATCTGATACAGCCAGGTCTGTCTGGGTCACTGCGTTTAGAAAAGGAGGAAGTGATGAAGACTATAGTGTGTTGAATGTATAGCTGATTAGTTTGTGGTTTGGTCTGTCTGTCAATTGTGTAATCACGCCGTTCTTTTGAAAATGCATGGTTAAAAAGAGGCACAGGTCAATGATGTCTGGGGAGTTTGGTGCCTTACTTTAGTCAATTGTATTATTTTAAATTAATAGTGGTGATGAATTAATAATTTCTGAGATTAATGGATCCACTAAGTGGGTTCAGTCTCTGCCTTTAAGGCACGGCTGATGGTGATGTATGAAGAATAGTCGGTGTGTATAACTGCAGCATGTTCATGTTATTGTATTGTGGGAAGTATTTTTACAGGATTAAGTGAGCAGAATTTCATCTTCTGTGCTGACTGGTTTTCTAATGACCGTATGGACATAGAGCGAGAAAAAAGTTTAGTGCACTCAGTATGCATTTAAAACTTTTATGATTGAGGATCAGATTGACCTTTATAGAGGATCAGATTGAGGAACTACTAGGAACTACGATTGGTTTTAACCTTGCTTTTCAGCATTAAATAAGTATGTTTACAGTATATATGATTTGTCTAATATGAATTCAAATTTACATATTTTACTGTCATGTGACCTAACAGAGTCAGTTTTCATTTCACTGCCATTCACAAATCCTCTTCCATGGCCTCATGAGACACTAAAGTGTCCATCAAATGCGCACTTCAGATTCTCGCCGGATGTAATAAATCATCTGATAACATTTCAACTACTGTTTTAGGAATAATATGAATTAGGATATACTACTCATAGGCATACTCAGAAGAAGGGTAAATGTTTGACTTGCACAAACAGAAACAGCTGAAACATTCCTCTAAATATCTTTGTTTGTGTTAAGCAGAAGATAAAAAATAATTACTACAGATTTATAATGATGTCAGGGTGAGTAAACGATGGCAGAATTAAGACT
Source organism: Carassius auratus (assembly GCF_003368295.1). Taxonomy (NCBI): domain Eukaryota; kingdom Metazoa; phylum Chordata; class Actinopteri; order Cypriniformes; family Cyprinidae; genus Carassius; species Carassius auratus. The sequence continues at coordinate 23,223,421 of NC_039256.1, forward strand.
CTCAGTCACTGTACTTGTTATTTTGATGTTTTTCCTCCTTTGGAAAGATAAATTATAATGTTTTTTTTTTCTTCTCTCTCTCTCTTTATGTATTCACACATGTGAAAACTAATGTGTCAATTGTAGTAAATAATAGTTCTGAAGCACTGCACTCACCCGGTGTCACTCAGTGGCTCTATCCACTGGCCATCTGGCTTTTATTTAATAAGATAGGGACGCTTTCAGTTTTCTGGCCAGGAGAGACTTAGCCTATCGATCTGCACTCACATTCATCGAAAAAACAATCAGACCTCATTAGGAGCTTCACGTATATGTGCTATTATGACATCATCAAGCTGTGCCCAGGAGAACTGCACCAATTAACCACCAGCCGACTCCTCTCTGAGCTGTGAACAAACAAGCCCAGCTTTGTACAGCGAAAAGGCAATTTACCCAGGATGCAATGCTTGACTTTTCAGGCACCACAGCTGATTCTAATCTTTCATCGTCTTCACTTTGGCCAATTTCAAAGGTACCATCTTAAAAATGAATTGCTTATTAAATCAACATTAACCTTTTGAAATCATTTGCTTCCAAACCTGAATGGCTATACTGAAGTTAAAGAAATTACACAAACTTTTTCCTTTTGTTCTTTATTTCTATTCCTATTGTTAGGGGATTTTTTTCACTCAACATTGAATGTAATGCTTCATGTTTTAATCTGATTGCCTTTTAAAAAACAAAGTAAAGTTTAATAGGAATATATGTTGTACTTGTACTGACAAAGTTTACTTAAATGAGAGTTCTAGTAACTACAGAAGAACTGTAGGCGTACATGATCCTTTAAAAAAGTGAAAGTGACGTGACCAGTATGGTGACACATACTCAGAATTCGTGCTCTGCATTTAACCCATCCAAAGTGCACACACACACACAGCAGTGAACACACACACACACACACACTGTGAACACACACCCAGAGCAGTGGGCAGCCATTTATGCAGTTGGGGGTTCGGTGCCTTGCTCAAGGACACCTCAGTCGTGGTATTGCCGGCCCAAGACTCGAACCCACAACCTTAGTGTTAGGAGTCAAAATCTCTAACCACTAGGCTTTAGTTTTACTTTTGACTTAGTAGCCACTCACTGACTCCCAGAGTGCATTGCGGCATGAATAAATTATGCTGTTGCTTTATTTTACTGTTGTGGTTTTTATTTGCCAATTTTATTTGCTGTCTTGTGTCAATTGACCCACCCAAAAACAATTTTTGGTCACACTTTATTTTAGGGTCCAGTTCTCACTATTAACTAACCATTAACTATGACTTTTGCCTAAATTAACTCCTTATTTGCGGCTTATTAGTAGTTTACAAGGTTTTTTTAAGTTTAGGGCATTATATGTAATTTATAAGCACTAATAAACAGACAATATGTTAATAATAGACATGCTAATAAGCAACTAGTTATTATTGTCAATTGGACCCTATACTAATTTTTTTTTTCTTCACTTTTTTCGTTTTTATGCACATTAGCAACATATTAGTGAACTGCTGCCTCTCACTGGTTTATTAATATAATTTGTTCCTTTGTGACTACCTGAATATTTTAAGTAAGCATCACTCAAAGCAGTAAGTAAATTATTTTATTTGCCCTGAAATTAGCTGTAGCTTAATAAAACCTAGCAAGTAAAGCTAACTTATTATAAGCCTAAGTACGGTTATTCCATGAACTGATTTTCTTTACTGTGTTGACCTGTAGCTAGTGTTAATGCTAAATGTGTGTGTGTGTGTGTGTGTGTGTGTGTGTGTGTGTGTGTGTGTGGGTGTGTGTGTGGGTGTGTGTGTGTGTGTGTGTGCGTGTGTGCGTGTGTGTGTGTGTGTGTCACTGATGATGTTAATTGACCAACAGGTCAGGGCAGTAATGAGAATCTAATCAGTGGAAACAGGCATTTTAATCCATTAATCTGAGCTAAGCCTTTCCATCAACAGCATGTTTTAAATCCGTTTATCAACACGCTAAAGTGTGTCAACTTTTCAGGCTAATGAATGCCAAAGCTATATGTACAAGAATCATCTATGCCTCTCTTTAGTTACTTTCAACAGTAGAACTACAGCCTTTCTGATATAAACCCAATCCACGTCCTCTGTTTGTGATGTGCTATCAATGTGAGGGATGCTAGGTAGCATGATACACCTGAAGTACCGAGAGTTATGAATAAGCTTTAAAATTCTGGACAGGATGGCATGCTCATCAAACTTTAAACTTCACAGGAACAAAAGGATGAATAGAGACACTATTCTTCATTGACAAAGTGCAAGACTCAGCAAGCATCAGGCACTGAAAGGTCTAATTTCTTGCTTTTCAGCTGTCCAAAATGTTTAAACATGTCATTTTATCCTTGTGGGAGGAAAACAAGTTCAGAACCCACACAGAGATGTAAAACATGGGGCTTTTAGATAGCACTAGAATATATGAATGATTCTTTTCCTAAATGAAAACACACACACATACAGCTAAAGCAGTGCCCAAAACCCATCTAAAACCTTTAAAACAACCGACTTTATCTGTTTGGGCATGCCGGGAGACCAGCAGACCACTTTAGGCTGTTCTAAGCTTGGTCAACATGGTGTTAAACTAAATGTGCAGGTTGTACATTAGAAAAAGGGAGCTGTATCATTGGTAAATTTAATCTCCATTTGAAGAGAGTCATTGAGATATATGTTGCTCATGGTGTATTCATCATTGATCATGCTGAATCATGGCCTCTTGTTTTTGTGCACCAGAGCATGTTGTGCATTATCACTGGCATTGACCTATGAGAGAGATCTGATACACTCAAGATTGGAAAGTTAATATGTCCGTGTAACCCCACACCTCTGGAGCACTGAATGGGACCCACACAGCGAGCCACTGAATGGGAGGCATGGGGTATAAGTTGGTCTCTGATGTGCATTTCCTATGTTTTGGTTGTGACCTTTCTGAATCACAGTTGTTTTGGGGTCATGTCATCTCCTGCATCTTTGGAAGCCGATTATTCAGTGTCAACCAGAGCTTAGTACTAAATGTCAACAGTGTATTCAAGCTGAAATCACACTCATCTGATGATCTGTATCAGATTTCAGCCATTATGAGTTTTCCTCAATGGACGGTTTTTAATGGAGGCACTTTTCTGCATGGTTTCTAGGCTTGTGGAAGTGTTTCATTTATTACATTTAGTGAATTAACACCTGCTCATTTTATGCACTGTTAACGTACACAAATAAACGTGTAGTGAGAAAGGCCACCTGTTGCTTCAAGCTAAAAATGACACTTTTTTTTTTTTCCTTCCACAGATCTTGTATAAACTGTGATATGGTGATCATTTGTATTAAAATGTTTAAATGGGAACAGTCACATAAAATATCAGTGTTTGATGACATAAGGCAATTTGGAGATGTACTAATTTTTTAGGAATAATCTGACTAAACTGTACAGAACTTTTGAATGATTTTATTTTATTGTATTTTATTTTATTATATTTATTACTAGAGCTCAGTGAGATTTCATAATTCATTTTCTGCAGCCTCTGACATGATATGACCCCTGAATTATTTTAAATCAGAATGTTTTAAATCTTCTTTTTTGAAACATGCACTTTCAAGAACCGTATTGTACTGCGTACAAATTCCTATGAATTTGAGCGCTATTACATTGGTGACAAAAGGATAATAAAAACAATGAGCTCTGACAGAACAATGGAGAATTCAGTTCCTGCTCTCAAATCTAGATGCAGTTTTAATCAAATAATATTTAATCTGATGTGCTGTCATCTTGATATTTAGAAAGATAATCACAGATATGTTCTGACTATATCCATCTTTCACAGAGCTGGAGGTTTGTAATGAGCAGGAAATGAAACTCCAGTGGCAGCATACAAGCAATGTAACAGACGCAGCGTGATGGGTGGAGATTTCAAGGGTGAACGTAAAAGAAATTACTGATATAATTTAATTCTGTCGAAGGTGTATTTTTTTTGTTTTGTTTTGTTTTTTCTTTTCAGTTAATTTTTTCCCTCTCCATCAACCCACATATTGAGTATCAGTATATCTGCATTCATCGGTGTAAGCAGAGGTGCAATGGTGTTAGATTGATCTTTGGAGGACCTTTAATCTCTGGCTTGATTGCACCATGCGTCAACACAGCGAGCGGAGTGGTGGAAATCAGTCCTGGATTTCCAACCGACACCTAGTGTATGCTCTGATTGTATGCCCAAATGGCATGCCAATCAGCTTCAGTTCTCTGAATAGTGCACAGCAAACAGGTCACCATGTTCAAAAGCCTCTCTCAATCCATAATGATATTTATTGTGGTTTTATTAAAAATTTGGGGCCAGTTTTTTCTAAACCGGGCAAATTAGCACAAGAGTGCAATTCCAAAACAGCACCGATGGGAGAGAAAATTTCTGCAGATGATTTATTAACAGCGTTCAAATTAAAGACCACAGATGGAACATCTCTTTTACATATCGACCAACACAATATACCAAGTGCAGCGCAAATTGTTGTAGTAGCAAATAAAGAAATAAAAAAGCCACAGTATGTGTTTGTGGCCCCAAAAAATTATGGTTTGCTAGAAGTTTTGAGAGCCCTGGTATTGCGTGACTCCTATATAAATAAATTTTGAAAAGTTAAAAATTATATGGATTGGCAAACATTATGTTGGATAATGTGTTCTTTTGTCATTCCAAATAAATTAATATGCAAGGAAAAATTTCTCAACCATGCGCTCTCTGTTCTCTGTGGTGCCTCTTCCTAGCAGCAACAATTGCAGCCATTTCAAGCACCAAATAGTCTGAGAATTGTTTTGGGGTTTTTTTTTTGGGGGGGGGGGGGGTTAATGGTGATTCATTCGAATACTTTCCTCCAATACATTTTGTGTCTGTAAGGGAAACTCCTACAAATGCATATTCAATAAGGTCAGGTGTAAAAATAACTGTTCATGCCTTTTCAGCGTTAATTTAATACTACGTGTCTTTAGTAAAACTTGACAGTAAAACTTTAACAGCAAAAGGTGGTTTGCACTGGTGCAAGTTGTTAGTACAAGTACACACTTTTAAGCAAGGGTTGATTTGTTGAAATTTTCGGCTAAAATGTTCTTAAAAAGGGTATGTCATTAACATTTCTAAATTTAATGTTAACTCGTGTCAGTTGCCGAAAGCCCCACATCCATTCAAAGTCCCTTGCATTTTTGCAATAGAAATACCCTTTCATCAAAAATAAGAATACACTCACAAATTTGCTTCTAAACATAGAAAGGCATCCCATTCTTCTTGAACATCTGACATGACGTCTTGTCAAAATGACTCATAGCACTTTACCAAAGCTCATGGCAAATGCTGAGATGTTCATCTCCAAAAAATCCGTCATGTCAGTTCTCCTACCCTCCACCATGTAAACACCATCTCCATTTTGTTCCAAAAATCCATTCCTGAAGCAGTTTTGTGTCCTATTCTGGTTATCCAGTCAGGTGTGATGCTAATGTGTGTAAATGACTGTGAGGCTTACCACGCTAAATAAACAAATCTCATTCAAGCGATAGTTGTGAGAAGACATTAAATCTGTTGTTTGGAGTGCAGATTAGAATGAACTAAAGAAGTGTGGGTATTGATTGGCATTTTACTGACCATTGTTCACTCTGATCCTTGTATTCCCTTATCAGCTTCAACAACTCATTGTACCTTAAGAATTAGACTGAGACACTTAAGGAATAAGAGCAATATGGAAAAGTTAGACGGGGTGTTGCAATGTAATTACTAAATAAACATTTATTAGATTAAATACTGTTTATATTTTAAGCATATTTTTGTTTTCATGTTTCAGTGGTTTATTATCTTAAGTTATCCAGCCCAAAGCAATGAGCAGTTTTCTCTTTTTTTCTTGAAAATAGGCCAATTATTTGCTTTATATGCCTTGATTATCGTGTTTATGCAATCTAAAGCCCCCTGGTGTGTGAATTTAGTAAATATTACATTTTGCTTTTCATTTTACCCCTTAATTGATTCTGGACTTCATTTGACATCCCTGTACTAGTGCTCCTTCAGGTGCCTTTTGTTATGCCACCTAATTAATATTCATGAGCCAAGTCCATATAATGATACACTGTAATGACTTATTTTGTCTCCCTACTTTTCAGTTTGTGCCTTTATCACTTTTAGCAACCAGAACTGTGTGTACTAATTGTATGAAAGTCAACAGTGAATAATTATTAGGCTATAAAACGTATTACTAATCTTTATTATGGGGGAGTCGCGGCCTACTAGTGGTTAGAGAGATTGACTCCTAACCCTAGGGTTGTGGGTTCTAATCTCGGGATGCAATACCTGCCCTTGAGCAAGTCATCAAACCCCAAACTGCTCCCTGGTCGCCGCAGCATAAATTGCTGCCCACTGCTCCAGGTGTGTGTTCACAGTGTTTGTGTGTGTTCAGTGCTCTGTGTGTGTGCACTTTGGATGGGTTAAATGCAGAGCACGAATTCTGAGTATGAGTCACCATACTTGGCTGAATGTCACGTCACAAAATAAAGTGCCAACAACAGGTTGACATACTGTACATGTAAGGTCAAAAATACTTTTTCGTTCAACTATTAATTTTTCCAGACTGCTCCTTTCGTGACGCTGATCTGCAGAGATTGGTCAGATGGGTCAGATTGGTCTCATTTCCATTACATCATGCCTGTAATGCCTGATAAAGCAGCGTTTGTAGCGCAGCAATGCTTTGTTCACATCCTTACCGGAGAAACCACAATTTTTACCGCTCCAAAAGCGGCACCTAGTGGCAAAAAATGAAATTGCATTTTCATTCACACCAGCCCGAAAAGTCCAGCAAGTGGGCGAACGATATGCTAATATTTCATGTTTCAACATGAAACAGCTTTTGATGCATTTTAAAAATGATTCAATGGTTCAGGGTCGTTTCTTTCTTTTGAGAGAGAAAAACTTTATACAAGGTGTACTTTCAGATTTAAAACTTTTTTTTTTTTGCAGGATTTCATTTATTTTGAGCTGTGTTACATACTGCATGAGAGGTAATTTTCAAAAATCGATAATTGGGCACTTTAAACTAAGCTTGTCCTGCATTTAATTTCTTTAAGCACAATTTTAGTTTTCTTTTATTTTTTCCCTAGTTTTATTCTACCACCAGTTATTGTGGTTAAAAAATATACCTGTTTCCTGACATCTTTGTACTAATGGCAGTTTACCTGCTAAGGGGTGAATGTTATGCCACCTAATTAATATTAATTAGCTGACCTTATATATTGATATTATTGGAGACCTTTTCAGTTATTTCTACGCCGCTGCATGTTAGTACAGGTTAAACAAGCAAAGTAAATAACATATGCACACAAGCAGACAGAGAGCAAACCTTGCATAAATGTGAGAGTAGTTAAGTGCAAATGTGAGCATCCTTTTGCATGCCTTTGAAGGGCACAGGAAGTATTAACTTTCCAGTGTGAACATGGAGGGCTTTTATGGATGATTGTTAGTGTTGAATATATTTGACATTTTCATATCAGGTGATTTTTGAGGAGGAGGTGTGCAGAGAGAGGTGAAACATGCATGCGAAGTGCAAGGGCACTCTATAAACAAGGTCGCGTCTGCGTTTCAAGAAAGCTTTCAAATGCCTTCTGAATATGCTATCGTTGCTCGCTCTTCCCGTTAATTCTTGTCGAGGCTTGGCTTCATGCCTTTGTCTTTTGCTTTGCTTCGTGTCACAACCTGTCTCACCTCAACATCACAGTATGCTAATAATTACAGAAACTCTGACTAACTGATGGGAGGAAAACGCTGCTACAACCTTAAAATTATAGATACATTTGTTTAATCTCTCTTTGCATGCAAATAAACATTGTGTGTATCTAAAGCTAGACAGGAAATCCAGTTTCACAGAGGGAGACTTTGTTTAATAGCATGCATTGTGCTGAATAAGCCTCTAGGGTTGAGAAAGCTGCGGCTATTGTTACAGTGGCGTTGGTACCGCCTGTGATTTTCAGCCAGGATGTTTTTCTCTTTTTTTGTTTTGCTTATCTAAGCGTTATGTGTGCTCATTTAGTTTTTCTCCCCTACAGTAGAGGTGCATCTCAATCTTTGATGAGCTCTCAAGAGCATGGGCAGTTACACTCCACCTGTACGTTTTTTGCATGAAATAGGACAACATCATGCATGAAATATAGACAAACATTCGTAAGTGCTCACATTTGAACAGAAACACTAGCATGCATGTTGACTATATAGCAGATATGACTCTTAGAATAATACAGGATTTGCAACTTGTCTAAAAATACTTTGTTTGTATTCTCGTGTTTATGATTAAAGTACTAAGTGAATTGTGACTTACTTGCAGCCTTCCGCCAGCATGCAGTTGTAGTTTTTCAAGAAACTGATTTCAAGATTCTCACTGTTATTGAGGCTGTGATATATATTTTCACTGAGTTTTATTAGGCCTGTAAGTTTATTTATCCAAGCACAATTTCACCCTCACAATACAAGCATGTCCTGGACTGCCTCAGCCATAACAGATGCTCCAGAACTGAATATAGATTCAAGTGAGCAAGACAGGCTGCCTGATGAATCTCAATTTGCTGGTGACCATATATCACGGCTGCCTCGGTCTTACAAGTGATGGAGAGAGAGAAATGGGAAGAGGAAAGCAATATTGCCAAGCTGCTGTTGTGGTGGTTCGAGTCAGAATATTACACTCATTCAAATGAGGGTGACTAAGAATCAAATGGTGCCACAGGAGTAGATCGGTACTCTAGAGTGAATTTTATCAATTGGGGTTAGTCTACTGACTTGTGAGAAATCTATAATCACCTCCTCTCACAAGCTATATTCTGTACAATAATTTTTTTGTCCCTTTTCCCAGTAAGAATTTCTAAAGATTCTTAAAATAACTTGAAATTAACTATAATCACTGCATAGGTCTTGTTTTAACCATAACCCTCTATACATATAACAAGGTTTATGCTTATTTTATTGTATTGTTTTGTTTTTTAAGATAATGATCTGGAAGGTGTGACTTGATTGGACAGACGAAATCCAGACATTTTCTATGTTCAATGTATTGTGATTTAGGGATGTATCTTTTAGGTCTAGCCGAATTGTTTTTTTTAGTTGTTGTTGTTGTTTGTTTGTTTGTTTGTTTGTTTGTTTGTTTGTTTTGTTTTTTCAGTGTTGAAGGAAAATGGAGCCAGTTTTATTTATCTGAGTAAGCTTTACACATATTCTAAATTTTACATATCAGAAATGCTGCACTGATCGTACTGTGTCGGTGCATTTCAACCATTAAGATTTTTTAAATCAATGTTGGATCTAAAAAACAGTTAAAGGAACTCTAGCACTGATGTGAAAAACAGTCCTTAAAAGCCAGTTTAGGATAACTTAAATCAATAACCACAAGATCAATAACAGAGAGGTTTTTTTAACAGGCAGATGAAACCAGCACGCACTACATACAGGTATCTAAGATTTTCCCATTAAGAGCATGTTCTTAAAATCAATCTCAATTAGGAGTACTTTGTCAACATTTTTGTTCAATTGCTTCCTAATGCTGTATTATGTGAATAAATCAAACTGTCATAATGGACATAAGCCTGAAGGCCACTGATGTACTTCATTATGTCATCTTATTGAATCTATTGAAAAAGTGCAGCCATTAAAGTGGTGTTGCATGTGTTTTTATATTATAGTTGTTTCAGCTCAGTCTTCAGGTCTGCAAACAGAGCAAAAAGCCTTGGCAGACAATTTGCAAATTGTCTTCATGCTCATTTATAAATGTTAAATGAGAGGATGGAGGCAGAGGTCACAATGCTGGTATGCGTCTGTATAGGGATTTTACCCTAATTAGCCCAAAGCAAAGAGATTAATGCTTTGTTCCTCTGCCCATGGGTTAAACTCTTCCTTATAACAAGCTCATTATGTTCATGTAATGATATCTCCAACATGCTGCACTACAGAAACAGTCTACACATCTCAAACAATGGGATGGATGATATGAGCTATAAAAGAATATATATATTCATACATACATACATACATACATACATACATACATACATACATGTATTGTTTGTATTGTTTGGGTCAAACAATACATCACAACATTAAACATTCATATATTATTGCAATTTAAAATAACCATTTTCTTTTTGAATTGATATTAAATTGTAATTTATTCCTGCGATGATCTCACATGATACTTCACAAATAATTCTAATATGCTGATTTGATGAGAAAGGTTTCTTATTTTATGTTTTGAAAATAAAACAATTCTGCTTAATATTTTTTTTCATGTAAACCGTGATACAATTTTCAAGATACTTTGCTGAGTATAAAGTTCAACTGAACAGTATTTGAAATATGTGACCCTAGACCCTAAAACCAGTTTTAAGCACCATGGGTATATTTGTAGCAATGGCCAACAATACATTGTATGGGTCAAAACTACAAATTTTCCTTTTATGCAAAAAAATCATTAGGATATTAACTAACTAAGTATCATGTTCCATTTAAGATATTTTGTAAATACTCTAACGTAAATATATGAAAACTTTGTTTGTTCAGTGATATGCATGGCTAAGGACTTAATTTGGACAACTTTAAAGGCAATTTTCTCAATATTTAAAATAGTTTTTTGTTTTGTTTTTTACTCCAGATTTTCAAATTGTTGTATCTGAGCCAAATATTATCCTATCCTAATATACCATACATCAATGGAAATTTATTAGGCGTTCAGGTAATTTATAAATCCCAGTTAAAAATCCCAGATTTTTTTTTTTACTTGTCATTTTTAACCAAATCAATGCACCCTTGTTGAATTAAAATCTTAATTTAAAAAAATAAATAAATATATTTATTAAAAATCCCAAACTTCATATGTACCAATGAGATCAATGTGAAAAACTTTTACAATTATCGAACAATTATTTCTCAGTAAATCTCTCTTCTTTTCAATCCCATTCTCTGTCAGTGGTAAAGCATTGCATTCTTTGTTTATTTGCACTTGAACTAATTTGATGAGTGCTCTAAGTGCATTCATCTTTTCTTCTTCTTCTTCTTCCTTGGATTGCACTTCACAGTGTCTCTGGGACCGAGGGAGGAGACAGTTCTCTTTGAGAAAATGAGAACAGACGCTGTACATGTGTCTGTGTGTGTTGCCACTTCTCATTTACCCAACATGAGCATGGCAAAAGAGCAGAGACAAAGAAGAGACGCAGGGAGAGAAAAGGACACTGAACAAAACAGAGAGAGAGAGGTAGAAGGCAATGAATAGGAAACACAAAATGAAGCAGAACTCACAGAAAGATCATTGATACAGATAAATAATAAAAATAAAAAAATAGGAAGCCTTTATTTGAACTTGAATTTATTTGGAAACAGGGTCAACACAACACATCTTTATAATACTATAATTAATTAGTCTTGTTAGGACTAAGTTGTTTTAGTGACATGCACCATTATCTTGATTTTAACTGTGCTTGTGTTTGCATTAATTCATTTAAATTAATTTATTTATTTTACATTGTTAAAAAAAGCTTCTTTTTTATTATTTCGACAGTGCCATTTAAATAGCACACTGGAGATAGAAAGAATCAATAATGAAATAAGAAGAGAAATAAAGGCAGATGCGAAAGCAAGAACGTTTTCCACTGTCATGCAAGAACCGAACCACGCTAGGGAAGTTAGTTGAAATCTCTGAAATCCACATCCCCGTTAGAAGCACCGCGACACTAAGTCTTCACTCCGGCTGTGCAATATCCCCACGGCCTAAACACAAGCTACCTCAAAACAGTCTACCACACACTCTATCCCCGCAAGGATCAAACTTGACCTATGCTAAGAAGCCACACTAATGGAGTCTGGTTTAACTCAGGAGGGGAGAAGCTCCCTTCTTAAAATGTCACATTATATTAGAGCACAGTGTATGAAGTATTAAACTAATGCTCAGTTTCACTCTTTATGGCGCTTAACTCTTTGTTTGAATGTGCTGCAGATGCATTCATCTGTGTTAGTGTCCTGGAGGCTCATGGGAGCATCAATCCACTGCTCCCATCCCCTGCCAACCCCACGGCACCCACTGGAATCCCCGCTGGTATCAGAGCACTCAATCTACTTAATTGCCACAATGATGGGATTAATTGGTGTGTTGTTATCCATTACAACAGGCCCCAGGTTGATGCATAGCAAAGGGCAAATCAAGCATGAACTGAAGACTAATCAAGCACATGAGATTGAAAGGGATTTAGCAAGATGTCCATGTGGGCAGAATAATTGAATGAGATAGATATCACCATGGCCGCTGGTCATTGAGAGAACATACCAGTGTTTAATAAATACCAGCATTAAGGCATTTTGTTCTTTTCTCTGTTAAGTGCTCTATTGTATATGTTTGAAAAGTTTGGAGTTGATTAGTCTTTCATGTTCACCAAGCCTGCATTTAAAAATGCAGGGGGAATTTTTATTTTATTTTATAAATATGAAATTGTTTCTATTTTAATTATTGATCTGTTTACTAATTTAAATAATTATCATGTGATGGAAATGCTGAATTTTCAGCAGTCATTAATCTAATCTTCAATGTCATGGTCTTTCAGAAATCATTCTAATAAGCTGCTGTGAAAAGCAACATTTAGTTTTAACAATGTTGAAAATTTTTGAGCTGCTGAATATTTTTGTAGAGGCGGTGAGAACAATACAATCATGAATGGGGAGTTTTGCAAAGCCAACACACATACAAAATACACAGAAGAGTTTACATGTGAGATCTTACAGAGATGACAAGGGCCATAAATCAATCTGATTAGCCTTCTCTAAAAAACACACATGACATGGCCTTAGAAAGTATTTAATAAAATTCACAGTTTTACAGATTAGATTATGACATTTTTATGAAGTTTTGGAAGACTTGTGGCCTTAGCTACACTGTGTTTTCAAACTCATTTCCTACATCAACAATTTTTTAAATACATTTAAAACATATGTTTTTAATATTTTTATTTTTGTTTTTATGTTTGAGCTTATATATCTCTATTATCATAACAGTCTGAGTGATTCTGATTCCTGAACAGTAAACTTTAAAGTGTCAGCTTTGTGAACAAAGGTTGATTATGTATCTAGTCAGAAAGAATCATGAGCAGAAACCTTTTTATTTTGGGTATGTAATTTCTGTCTCCATGCCAAAAAAGGGGGGTTACTAGTAAGGGGTTAAAGGCACCCATGCTGAATAGAAATTTTGTTGTTGTTGTTGTTGTTTAAGGAATATGATATAGATTCAAGGAATGGTTTACTCAGAAATTAGAAGTATTCGTGTACTTGCATGCCATTTCTATAATTTTCTTCTATTAACAAAAATAAGATTTTTCTTGAAGAAAAAAGTTTAAGTGAAAAATGGGTCTTTACAGTAAGTTCATTCAGAGAATCTACCTTTCTGAATCCTATCAAATACATAATTTTCATAAAATGAAAAGAAAAACTGGAACTATCGGAGACAAAGGCTTTAGTTATTAGTTCAGCAGTTTGAGAAGAAAATCATAATCCAGAAAGCTGCCTAAGACTACTTTTTGGATAACTAATGGAACTAAATTTAGATACTCTAAGCAGGCATCTTACGTGTAAAATATGTCATTCTCTTCTTCAAACAGGGAGCAATTTTATACCACACCGTCTGAGAAAACAATGACCGGCTGATTGCCCCATGTGTTATCCATGTGGTGTCTTTGGGGAAACTACCGCTGATGATTAAGGAAGGGACTGAGATTAATTTTATTTGCTGTCCTCCTCATGTGGTCCTTTCACTTAACAGATACAGCCGGTGTGTTTAGGGGTATAAGAGAGGGAAGGCATGCTCTGTCATTTCACCTTGCACAGGTTGAGTTGTCCTACTTTTTCAGTGTGGATTGTAACACCCACAAGCATGAATCAATATCAAGGGTCTTTTCAGCTTGTGCTCTTGAAATGTTATGCTTTCATATGGCACCAAAACTTGCTTCATTATGTTTGAACAAAGCAAGGTTATTGCGCCAATACTTTACGTGGAAGATAAATAACACAGCCTTATGAAACAATATTTTGCAGAGTGCAAATAGTGCCAAGAAGAATTATTTGACCTAGTTTGTCCACATTCAGTAAGGCCATTGGTATTCTACGGTCATCTTGATCTTAGGCACAGAGCATAACAACGAGATCCGGAGGATAAATGATCAAACAGGAGGACAGCTATTGTCCTTGAACTGCTTAATGGGCTACTAATAGCACTGAATGTCAGGACTGATTTTACAAGAGAGTCCAGAAACAAACTTTCTTCCGTTTTTTTCTTTACTACACAGTTGTCTTCTACATATTCCCCAGCTTTCATTAGCAATTCAGGACCTGGTGTTTGCATAATCACCTTGCCTCTGTCTACTGCCAGGCCTGTATGGAGAGACTCATTAGTTTCTTTTCAGACGGTAAAAGAAAGAGAGAAATACTGTCGGAATGAAATGATTTCCACGAGAAGACGCACAAGTGGACTGGGATAGAGATATTCAGAATCCTTGCTGTGAGATTTCTGGGTTTTAAATAACAATAGCAATGTCCTGTGTCATAGAACAGCATCCTGTGTAGTGCATAAGAGGATAGAGGAAGCAAAAAAATGTAAAGCCTCTTTTTTTTTCATGTCGGGCTTTGTACATATTACATGATATTGATTGTGCAAAAGTTTCATTGTGGCTTGGCCCAGATTTTGCTGGAAGCACATATGAAACCCAAGCCTTAGAGATTACGGGTAAAGCCGTGAAACACAGAGCTTGCAGACAGCGTTCACAGTAATAACACACTGTGTCAGTTTTCACATCTATAAGGGTGTTCTGTTGTGTTCAGAGCTTCTCCAGACTATTGATTGCGTGTTTGTTTTGTCTGCTTCCTAATTACACCTTGTTTTTTTTCTTCCTCCCTCCATTTCATCTTTATTTAATTCATTTATTTTGTGCTTTCTTGCAGATTCAAGAAACAAACCCTAACGAGAAGGCTCTTTAGTTGAACAAAAACATGGCCAAGGGGAAGATCTCTTCTCCATGTGGTGAGCACCTGCATGTTATTTCCCGTTATTTTATGGTGGCATGCCATATTGTTTAGTTCAGATAAATGGGATAAATATGTAAAATGTATTCTGAAAACATCAATCATCAACAGCAAACAAACTAATCAATCTATATTTAACCACATTTCCATTTCAGTGAGCTTTTAAGGTCTCCGCAGACGGCTGTTCAAAGATGTATATTCACTGTCTAACCCCTTCACACACATGCATAAATATACCGACGTATGCATACTCATTACTGTATGACACAGAGTTGATATAGATTTATTTTCCCAAATGCCTCCAAAAGTCATGGAAAGCAGGGGGTTGATTGAGCAGCGGCGTAATAATCCTGGTACAGTGGAAGTAAGGAATCATGCATCAAAGTGCTCGCCATCTGTAGGAGGGCTCGAGTCCCTCAAGATGCATTAGGTCTCGGTAATGGGTTCGGCAAGGTGCAGCAGTAATGGACGGATTGTAGGAACAAAGTTATTGATTGTCATACAGCCAGGGCTGTGCAAAATTCAGAACTGAAGAATCAGCTCCTTTTCAGTTCATAACTTTGACTCTGAATTGAATTGACCACACCTCATAGAAAGCTGAATTGGAGAGACAGGAAGAGGATTTTATCGAATTGCAATTCAAAGCAATTCAACCCAGGTAATGCATTCTGAGAAATGAAGTGTTCCACAACAGCTAATTTATTAAACATAATTAAATATATTAGATTAGATGTGTAAACTTTTATATGTTCAAATATCACTTCATATATTCAAATTTGCTTCATCAATTCCTATTTATTAACGGAAAATTGGAAAAGGCTTGCTGAAAATTGTTCTGAATGCCTGAAATCCAAAGCAATTTTTCTTTATCTTTTTTTAATCTAGAAATTATAAAAACAATCAAAGCTAATGAACACAGAACATGCAGATGTTGAGACTCCATGCATAGCTCTAACAAAGTTAGAAAATATGTCTTTTGTTAGGTGTTTTGTGAAGATCTCAGCTTAATTAGCAATCAATTATCTTTAGCTGTCGCATCTCAGTATTGGACTTTAGCAGCATGTTTTTGAAAGGTTTGCATACATATTTTAACTGTAGATTTCTGTCTTGTAAATGTGGTTGTAAAAGTGAAAATACTATCAAATGCCTGTGGCAGAACACCATGTAGATATTTGCATGATATCTTGAAGGGATTGATGTAACATTAAGGATGAGTGGATGGTCAAAAGATGGTCTTTATTACGGTGAATTTTTAATAGAAGTCTTCAGAGTGAGTTACAGTACATGGTTGTCAGGAAAATGATGCAACATGACAAGTTTGTGTATGAGCAGTTGAGCATTTCCTGGATTTGGTTTGAAATCAGGGCAAGCAGCACTCTGGAGAACTTTTTTCTTAAGTGGTCTCCCATGTCTCCTGTGGCTCCTGTGTCCTTGGTTTTGATCCTTCCTTGAAAATCAGCAATAGTCTCATAAGATTCCTGAACGCTGGATGAACTTCTAAAGTGTATTGTTAATCTCTTCGGATTTAAGAAAACAAGGGTTGAAAATGTGGTCAGCTCTAGAAAGAATGCTGTTTTACACCACTTTTTGTTTTGCTTTTGTTTATGTCACTATGAATCCGCCATGCTTTAAGCGCTTTCTGGTTATTGTTCACTGTCACTTATTGCTCAAAACTGTTCAGCACTGGCCTGCAGGGTAAAAGTGCATTGCTGTGATTCACATTGTTTGGTTCCATGTCTATGTGACCTTGCTCTGTGATTTGCCGACTTACATTCATAATAAAGTTCTCCTTTTTGTTGCTTCAATTTTTGTGTTGTAATCAGTGGGATCATGCAAGGACACTGGCAGTGGTCAGGAATGAACATCTCAGCTGTGTAACAGTTGTAACAGATATGCAGGTCAGCGATTCATGGGTTAAATTCTGTTTTATAAATTCAGACTGTTGGTACTAAATACCAGCCTGGCTGGACTTAAATTACTTTACGATACCCATGCGAGCCTCAAAGGATACCTGAAACCAAATTCCTTAACATACACACACACACACACACAAAAGAAACCTTTCTTTTTGTTCCTTACTTTTGTAAGTCCTTTATTAAATATGTATTTTATATGTTTGTGTATTGCATAAAATGGTTAATCCTGGGTAAATGGTTAAAGTGCTGACTTATAAGTGGAAATGCTTGATTTCAATCTTATACTTTCTCAAAAAGAAATGTTCTGCAACCCCCACACTCCTTGGTAGCTCGTAAAATTTTACGAGCTCACAGGACCACAGGACAGGAAACCTAATCCTTACAAAAGAATGATAGAATGTACTCAAATGTAGTCTTAATGTGTATAGTATTGTTTTTGCGGTACATTAGAGGTTTCCCATATAAATTGGGAATATCTGCAGTGTTATCATGTGTTAAACAAATCTTTAAATGTGTAATTCGATCTAAAAATTAGATCTTTGGTCATATATATATTATGTCTAGTCTTGTTCTAATCGTCATGCTTTGACAGACCCATTTATCTAGAGCAAAGTAATGAAAAATGTATTTAATCTGGAATAATGAACTTGCTTTAATATTCCTGATGAAATCGGACAGGCCCTAAATCATCAGGGGGTTGTCTCAACCGAGACAAAGGAACTTTCCCTCCGCTTCAGATCGCGGACATTCATTGGATGCTCCCTCGAAAATGGGCGTGAACTATTTCAAGCTATAAGAATTGACCAAACAAGGTCCACCCTCTCTTGGCTCTTTTTGCTCTTCTTTCTCTTCTCCGTTCTCGGACACGCTGCTCTCCAACGTTGCTTCCGCGCGGCCATAGGCCGCGCTCATAGCGCGAACCCCCTCAGCACAGGGGCTGAGAGAAAAAGCCATTTTAATGGCTCCTTTGGAAGCTTTCGTTTCGTTCGTTTTCTTTTCTTTTCTTTACTAAGTTTATTAAACTATTCGCCTCTCCACGCAAGGAAGACGAATTCTGGAACAATGTTTGTTGAACCTTTCAAATACCGCGCGAGGACAGAACAAAGGACCACGTGCTCCACGCTCACGCCAAGCGCAGCGTGCACGCGCGTCACATGGCCTCCGTTTCATGGCACATGGCTGTTTCAACGCAAAGCTCACAAGCTCGACGCCGATCTCACGCCACACTCACATGGGACACTTCTGCAAGTATCACTTTCTCTATGGAGATTTAAATGCTGGTTTAAAGTGTTGTTATGATCTGATTTGTTGTTGGTTCCACTAAGGTTTATTGACTGATTTTCATACCTGAGCTCATTCTGTGATCTCTCTCGCTTTCTCCACTTCTCCCTCTCTCTCTCTCTCTCTCTCTCTCGCTCTCTCTCTCTCTCTCTCTTTTATTTGGATTCCGTTATGTCTTAAATGTTTATTGTCTGTATTTTCGTACGCATATTTACTCTGTGTGATTTGTAGTTTGATGTATTACTAGTTGAATTATTAAAAACTCATATATAAAATGATTGGCTTTGGACTCCACCCCACTCACATTACGAGTCACTGAAATGTTTTGGTCTTTAGCTACAAGCTCTAAATTTAGAAACTAAATTTATCATAAGGATAGGATAATATTTTCATGGCCAGAGAATACTTTTCCTTGAATTATAAGGCGTGATAACTTTATTGAAAATTGATAGGTCTATAGTGGTGTGCTGGACATACCACGGTTTGATCTGCAATAATTTACAGTAAGAGACATCACAATAATTGATATGAAGAATGTAATATTGACATATTAATGAGTAAATTACAGTGCCCTGTGATTAGTATTGGTATTGGCAATTGAGCTATTTTTCATAATCAATAAAATTAAATGTAACTGTCATCTGAGATATATATTAATCAAATTCTTGATTAATTATTCAAATTCCCTATATATCATTTGAGTTAATTACTATGTAAAACTCATTGTTGTTACATTTTGGTGGAGAATGCGGGCATTTCAAACTTCGTTTTGTGAGCAATCAATCTGTGTATATGGTTTTTAATAATTTCTGCACGTCCGCTATGAAATTATGTAACGTTACTTGTGAGATAAGTCGCAAGACGCGAACTCACTCCTAACTGACTGAGGCAAAAAGCTGGTCAGTAGCACCTAGGTATTCATAGAAACTTAACAGTATAGTCACTGTTATTTTTAATGAAAGTAAACTGCAGTATAATGTTAAAAGTATCCTGTTAAGAAAGACCAAAATCTTTTTACAGTGAGAACATTTTAATATGAATAATTAAAAGATGAAGAAATCTTTTATTAGTTGCAACATGTAAATCTGAACATGAGCGATGTTCCTCTGATTCAGTAAAAAGGCCTTCTTATTAAATATCGTTATTGAATTCATGGTAAACCACATGATATTCAAAAAAATAAACGATAAAAACTCCTGGTCTAGAATTGGCTTAGCTACCCGATTTTAAACCTAAAACATTTAAATCATAAGTGCTATTTTGATAAATGTCTATTGGAGTCAACAGTTGGAAAATTCCTGTTTTTGTTACATTTGTGTTTTGGAAGTGAACGGATCCTTCTTCAACCTATGTGAATATATAGCACCTCAGAAATTAAAACTTTCTGTTTGTTACTTGTGATTTTTGATGCAGAAAATCAGCCTGACAAATGATCAGATAAATTCTAAGTCCTAGTGAAATTGTAATTCCTCTATCTAAACACTAGAGGGAACGTGTGGGTTAGAAATTTCAGGGTACACCCTGCTTTCTGATTCCAGCTTGCATGAGTGCAAAGCTGCCAACCTGTGGCCATTTCAGATAATGCGCTCTGATTGCTAATTTATAATCCCCTGTGATGTATATTTGAATTGGATGTCTAAATTCTCGATAATTATTTGCATTTACAGCTTTGCTCATGCTAATATTATTACAGGGAAACAAAATAATGTTCCCTGCCTTTGACTGTTTACATTTACTTTGAGTTTGGTTCAAACATGATTTGAATTAAAATGTAATTGTTAATAGTGGAAATCTAGATGTGTCAGGTCAACCACTGATTGACCCACTTAGAAGGTAAGCCATCTAGTGGCAGTCTCCTGTTAAATCGACTAACATACCTCTCTCTTTTCCATTCTGTTTTGAAGTGCATGCCCACTTCTACCCTTTTTAATTAATCTCACCCTGTTTGATTAATTTCATAATTATTAATGATAACTTACAAGCTATCAATGGTTATTATAGGATATTATTCAGATTTTCCTTTTTAATTCATACATGCTTATTTAAATTTTGATTTAAACCAGTTTTGAATTTTTAATTTGAATTAAGTTTTCTGCTCAGCAGGTTAAAGACAGAGAAGCAGTACTTTCCCCCCTTGTGGTGAAAACCAGCTACTCCTTCTCCCTTGCTTCATTACTGTTTTTTTTTTATTTGATGTTTATTATTTTGCTTCTCTCTTTTGACTTAGGTTATTTTGATAATTACCACTATTATCATAATTCCTTTTTGTTTTATCATGATAAGGTAAAGCTGTTACCTTTCCTCTCTACATATATAGTTACTCAATTGATGTTAAACAAACCAAACCTTAATTAACTTTAAGTTTCCTTTGTTCATCCTTTGTGTATTTGATTGTAGAACTCCCTTGGTGATTGGACAGTCATCTCAGGTTTCCAGTGAGCAAGGCTGCCCGACCGGTGTTACCGATACTGGCTGCAAGTGAAACTCGGTCCCTCTTGTCTCAAGAGACATCAGCAATTTTGGCACTCCAAAGGTTGTGCTAAAAGTCACAAGCCGTGCTGTCCTGCGACACGCCAGAGTAACGGAGGACCGGGGACACTGCGGTTCAGTGTTTGGGGAGCACCGGGGAGGTTGACCAAGCCACTGGTTCCCACCTGAATGAGTTCAATTCAACCAGGTGAACCAAAAGTGATAAAACCTATCCACTTATTATAAGCCACAGAATATTAGATATTCCCCCGGATATATTTTAAGTGTTCTGACCCTTTTGCTTCTTTAAGCCACACCATATTTCTAGGTTTCCTACCCAGATAGCCCACTCACCTGTTGGCCCTATCTTAAAACCTAGCAGTAGGCTTAGGCCTCCTTATTCTCACTAACACGTTGTGTTTCTATTGTTTTCATCTCATTTCAAGTGTTGTGTTTCACTTTGATCTTTTTCTACCACCTGTTCTGTTGTGATTTGTTTCATTCATTTCACATAGAGACAGTAACCTGGGAGCCACCAACGAAGTTAAATAGTAGAGCGACCACCAGCAGCCGGTGTCATCACACGACCCGCTAGGCTACTGCCTGTCAAATCTCCATTTCAGGTCCTTCGTTGACCCAAGTTAATTGGCTACTTAACTGTCTGACTGTTTGCATCAGTCAGCCCCAAAATTCTCATAAACGGCACCGCCCGTATGAATATAACTCGTTAAATGTAGAACGAACTTGCATTGGTCTTTTTGTGTGTGTGTGCTGTGCTTCTCTCACCGACAGAGAATCAGGATGTTCCAGGCATCCAGTCCAGCAGTCCACGGGGGCCACCTCTCGACATGGTTGAAAGCAGTGACGACCCCCTTCCTGCCCAAGGATGCCAGTAACCTGCAGCACCCAGAGCAACTAGACACCGAGCTAGATGAACTGATGGCACGCGATCCAAACCAAAGCGACTACTACAGAGAACTCGCCAGGATCTTCGGAAGCCTAGTTCACATTCTCGTCACCCAGGCACGGCTCAGTGAACGGAGCAACATCGCGGAGGAGGCCTGGAAGGACCAGGCCCCAACCCAGAGTCATCTTGATCAGCTTCTCCTCGAGACCCAGAACCAGCGCGAGAAAGAGGACGACACAGATCCAGAGCTACAGAAAGGAGTTGAAAGACTTCACAATGCCCTGCAAGATCTTCGCCTCGACACGGATCAAAGAGAACAGCTGGAGAGAGAAGCCAGAAAAGACCTCACAAAAAAAAAAACTCCAGCAAGGTGACGCTCTCCTAAAAAGAGCAGAGACTGAATTGAAAGAAAGAGACTATAAAACCTGGGCCTGCAAAACACACTTGCAAGCGGCCCGAGCTAAATTCAACAAGCTCCAAGATGAACTTGACACTGTTCACACAGAACTGAGACAATCTCACAGATTACAGAGTGGCTGGATCGGAGAAACGCACACCACAAAATTTCTCCCGGGCCGCCACTCCAACCCTTTCAGCCAAGAACCCAGAGCTGGAAAAGGGGGTGTAGTCTCCCTTCTAAGGAAATCACCAGCCAGCTTACAAGAACATCTGTCAATAACGGAGGGAAGAGAACCCTTCCAGAGAACGCATGTCACCAAACCCTGCACTGCTCACAGAGAACTTCACAAGCTAGCCAGAAGCATCTCTACATTCATTCCAGATCCTGCAGGAGGACATGATGTTCATGCTTCTTTACAAGCCATTGACTTTCATTTGCAAACTGTCGCCAACGTGACAGATGTGAACACATTGTACCTGTTAAAAATCACGGCCAGCCGTGATGTGCATTGCTTTCTGGATCGTCAACCAGAGACTGTCAAAGCGTACTACCAGCAACTGCTACAGACTTTGATTCTTGAATTCTCTGATCCAAACTCAGATCATGGGCTCCTTATTGCTATGGACCTCAAACAGGGCCGATTTGAAAACCCACAGACTTTCTGTAGTCAGCTACGAAACACCTACTTCGGAGCATGCAACGAACCAGGTATGGAACAGGATTTCAACTTAAAAACTCTGTTCCTCCCAAACCTACATGCCAGTTGGAGTTTTCATCTCAGAGTCCCAGCGTGTCCCCGTAACAGAACTACACAAGAGTTACGGAACTTAGCCCACAAAGCTTGCACCAAGCAAAAGACTATTTGTGAAAAGACTGTGAAAAACCCCAACGTCTCTGTCTCTGAGCACTGCTTGGAGTTAACCCTAGATGGCGCTCTACAACACCACAGTCACAGACATCTTTACAGAGAGTCAATACCATTCCAAGCCAGCAGAGGGCAACACAGTGCAGCCACGTCTGAGACAGCAGAGATCCTGAGGGTGCTGAAAGATCTTCTTCACATGAATACTCGCAAGGAAGATGAGCCAAGCACCCAGAACACTGCCCGAGCTCCACAGTCAACAGCTACAGCTAACTGAACGAGACAGCACAGGTCCTCACACCAGGTACCACAAACACAAGGTACCAGAAAATGCTGTTTTGACTACCTGCCTTCGCAGCGAGCTACACAAGACCGGTCCTCATCACCCACCGATCGTCCCACCTGCCCTAATGCCAACATTCCTGAGCAGCCCTGTCAAAAAGGGGGTGGGTCAAAAAGGAGTCAACAGGGAAGACCTGATCGACACAGGATTAAACCTGACGGTGATCTCATCTTACCTTTTCAAAAGACTCCAATTTGAAGCTAAGGGACAAGATCGAACTCTTACACCTCAAACTTATGAACTGAATGTACAGGTGTACAGACAGGATGACATCCAGTTTGAACAGGTTGTTTCCATTCACCTGACATTCGTTCCGATGAGTCTAATACATCCCATGTATGTCCCACCAATGAACACTCATACATTGCTCATCGACAAAGACCTGCTAGAACACTTTGACCCTTTTCTGAACTTCAAACAGCTAAAAGACTTTGCTCAAGTGCGAGAACCTCTTTCTCTCCAGCCACACAGGTTGCTAGAGCCAGACTGTCAGGTCGCAGAGGTCACGGGAACTCCCACAGAGCCAGACGGTCAGGTCACAGAGGTCACGGGAACCCCAGCAGCCAGCCATGAGTACAACGCCCTAACAGGCCCAAGTTCAAGCCTCTGTACCTTAGTCAACAAACAGGGTACGGTGGTACCAGCTTACACCAAAGGGGTCGCTGTTCGACTCAACCTGCAAGGTGGTCAAACCTTACACCACACGCTGGGTTTCTTCCAATCCTCACCTGAATGTGTGGAACTCGGACTCACACTTGCAAACAAGCATGTCAAACACCAACACCTGTTCCAGCAATGTGATAACATCACAAAAACACACAATGTGATCGTGTACTGGAAGAAGGAAAAAGGACACTCGAAGTTACCAAGTCTAGACGAGGACGTTAAAGATCACACTGACACCCTTGCCAAAACTGGCACACTAAACAACATTCTGTGGTCACTCCCAACCCACCCACCCACATTCAAGGTTGAAGTGATTACACACAGCACAAGAACTTTACTAGCTAAACTGCCTACCTCAGAATCGCTTACGCAGGCTCCGTTGTCTACACAGACCAACATAGCGGACATGCGGGCTTCTGAAACCTTGATAATGACTTTGTTTTACCACCTCTCAGACCCCTCCATCCACCCTGGCAACCAGTCTACAGTCACTGACAACCAAAGCCCCAGACCACTGCATGATACACAAACCATGCTGCGTGCACAGAACAATATTGTGGGTTGTGCACCGTCTGACATCACAATGCCAGGGCGTGTAATGCCACGGAGCAAAAGGGGGATACTGCCAATATATTTCCATGACGCAGCATGTGCTGCACCACGCAGCACCAGAGCCACTGACACAACACTGAGGCAAGCGTCATGCCAGCAGCAAGATGTGGCAAAACATGGGCGAGGGCGAGCTAAACCCAGTCGCCGCCCACGAAGCAAAGAGACTGTCCTGTCCAACCAAAGACAGGCCTTGTTTGTTTCTTTCTCCCCTTTCTCTCTCTCTCTCCCTATTATCTGTACCAGGATGCTGCTGTGGTTTGCCGTGCTGTGCTGTCAGCCAAAGAGAGGACAGCTGCCACCGAGAAAACCGCTGAGACTCCTGACTACCGATGACAGGGCACACTACCCCAGCACTGTAACCGAATACAGCTGTACAAGGTTCCGATGGAGAGAGGACTCCCTCACTCACACTGAGGCCAATGTCAAACACCTGTTCAGCCAACATGAGAAAGTGACGGTTACACAAATGGAGTTAGGTGGACACCACCACCGCTCCAAACAGTGCCCGGGAGCTTTGCTTAGAGCCGCTGCTGTTGCCGCCAGAATGTTTAACATTGTTATGTCCAGTGTCAATGCAGCGAACCAGACTGTAAACTCCTTGAAACCACTGTTTACTGTCTTCCAGAAGAACTTTACCCAGACTCAGCTGCCTACAGCGTTAACAACAGACATGCTGTGGGAGGTTAGCTCCTCCAATGACAGCCTAACCACGAGTAAAACCCCACCATACATGATACCCTTAAGCCTTGTGTTAACTGTGCTGTCTTACGCCATCACCATGCCAGCTGACCTGCTACAAGTACACCTGGCCAACTCTCTGAATAGCGCCTTCCTACGGCACGTAAACCCCAAACAGAGAGAAGTGAACGTGCTCCTGAACCAACTCATCAGTGAGTCAAGCCAAGTCTACAGACCTAAAGACATTGTCAGTGTCAGGATGTGGAAGAGCAACACCCACACCAAAACACACATTCCAAATGTGGTGGCCTACCACGACAGCAACACACAGCTGTACCTGGCCCCAAACATGCACATGTGTACTTTAACCAAAGACATTCATTATCTCTGCCTTAGCAAACCCTTCCTCAGACACAACTCTGAAGGAATCTGCGAGCTGCAACCCTGGGTCAGCGATACGCGCTGCCCTGCCGAAGCCAAGCCTCGTACACAAGTCACAGAAACGCAAGCAGAGATTGTGGGTAACAGATGGCTCGTCAACACTCCTGTGCGCTCAGCTATGCTGACCTACGACCAGCATGACACCGCCACCCGTGCCAACCTGCTGGACCAAGTACTGAAAGGTACCACCCAACACATTGACATTACTCCTGTCGATACAGCCCTCCAAGCAATGTCTCGACAGCCCATTCTGAACCAGTCATCTGCGGTCCTAGCCTGGACTGCTGCCGACACTGCACGGTGCATCTCCACCGTCATTGGTCCCGCCCTGACTCTTGGCGTGACCTTCATCCTATACAGGATACTCAACGAGATGCAAACCTCTACAGCCAAACTCACGACAACTGTGGCTGGAGGTCTCCGATGGAATCCCCGGAAAAGGGACGCAAAGTCAAAGACAATACCGAACCTCACCAAGCTGAATCCTCAGCTTCAGGAACCACCTGTCATCATGACCCACCTGCTGCATGACCATCACGATTCACCTGTCATCTGCCCATCCGGGATGATTGCCGTCCGATGATGTCCACACAGGGACTTCATCTGACGTAAAGGGGGAGATGTAACAGATATGCAGGTCAGCGATTCATGGGTTAAATTCTGTTTTATAAATTCAGACTGTTGGTACTAAATACCAGCCTGGCTGGACTTAAATTACTTTACGATACCCATGCGAGCCTCAAAGGATACCTGAAACCAAATTCCTTAACATACACACACACACACACACAAAAGAAACCTTTCTTTTTGTTCCTTACTTTTGTAAGTCCTTTATTAAATATGTATTTTATATGTTTGTGTATTGCATAAAATGTTAATCCTGGGTAAATGTTAAAGTGCTGACTTATAAGTGGAAATGCTTGATTTCAATCTTATACTTTCTCAAAAAGAAATGTTCTGCAACCCCCACACTCCTTGGTAGCTCGTAAAATTTTACGAGCTCACAGGACCACAGGACAGGAAACCTAATCCTTACAAAAGAATGATAGAATGTACTCAAATGTAGTCTTTAATGTGTATAGTATTGTTTTTGCGGTACATTAGAGGTTTCCCATATAAATTGGGAATATCTGCAGTGTTATCATGTGTTAAACAAATCTTTAAATTGTAATTCGATCTAAAATTAGATCTTTGGTCATATATTATATTATGTCTAGTCTTGTTCTAATCGTCATGCTTTGACAGACCCATTTATCTA